>NC_056743.1:842239917-842446571 GCF_019279795.1 Protopterus annectens
GACCCCAGACAGTAATGTGTAGGCAAGAACTCCTTGGAAAGCATCATTATGAACACTGGGGTACCACAGGGTTGTGTCTTTAGCCTCCTGCTGTTCACTTTTTCTGACCCATGACTGCATCTCCAGGTACAGTTCGAATCAGATAATTAAGTTAGCAGATGACACAACAGTTGTGGGTCTCATCAGAAATGAACAACCGTCCAAGAGAACAGATTGTGTGGTGCGACAATAACCTGGCACTGAATGTGAACAAGACCGAGGAGATAATTTTTGACTTCAGAAGGAACCATGGAGTGCACCCTCCACTCACAATCCACGGAAAAATAGTGGAGAGGGTAAAAAGTGCCACGTTCTTAGAGGTACATATCACAGATGACTTGTCATGGTCCATAAAAGACAAATTCCATTGTCAAGCGAGCGCAACAGTGTCTCCATTTTCTGCGAAGAATGAAAAGAGAAAATCTTCCACCTCCTGTTTTCACAACCTTTTACAGGGGCACTATGGAAAGCACCTTGTCTAACAGTCTTTCAGTATGGTATGGAAATTACACAGCTTCAGATCGAAGTCTCTCCAAAGGGTAGTGAAAGCGGCCAATAAAATTATTAGGACCACTCTTTCATCTATTAAGGGCCTATACCCTGTCTCGATGTCTCAGCAAAGCCACTAAAACATAGTCTGGGACTTCACCCACCCCGCCCATGAATTGTTTTCCTTCCTATCACCTGGCAAGCACTATTGCAGTAAGAGGTGCAAAACTACCAGATTCAGTAAGAACTTCTTTCCACAGATCAGACTAATCAACTCTACTACACGCATGATGATGGCCATCAGTTGTAGCAGACATTTATGCTGATGAGAACTCAATTTTGTGCAAGAACTCAAATGCTAGTCTCAACTCATATTTTGGTGCAATAAACCAACAGATACGAAACTAGCCTTCTTGTGCAATACTGATAACTGTTGGGATTCTGTACTGTTTAGATTTGTAAAATGTTTTGGGTGTTACGTCTGTAATGGTTTGCTGTGATGTAGTAATGTCTGTTGTAATGCTTCGTGTGATGTTTTGTACGTTTAGTCTGGAGAAACAAAATTTTGTTCAGTCTGCACTATTGTTGTGAAGTCTGAATGTCAAAGTTTACTTTGACTCATCTTACCAAATACCACCACCACACAACAGTTTAATTTACACAAACTTGCATAACTCTACCACATAACTAGACTGATAAAAAGCAAAAACTGCAGTCGAAGGCAAATTACAGTTCAGCATACCCACACTGCTTAAAAAAGAAGTTATGTACTCACAATTATGTTCCATGTGTGCTGTCCATCTCGCCTTCATTCTTAACTGGTTGGGTTTGGAATCGATCCTTGGTTCTGACTCGGCCTTATACAAAAGCTTGAGGTCTTCCATTAGCTCGTGGCTGTAACCCTATCCCATCATGCCCTAGGAAAGCTCCCCAGACCTTGTTTGCTGATATAACATTAGGTACCAATAAAACTGTCAAAAAACTTAGAGCAATGAGGAAGGCTGGAGAACCTTTATTTCCAATTGTAACTACACTGTCCTCCTGGAGCCAAAGGTAGGGGGAAGGAGGGCGGGACGTAAGAATAAAGGCAAGCTGAACAACACACATGGAACGTTATGGTGAGTACATAAAGAATAGTTGTGTAAGAACTTACCATAACCACAGATGTTCTTCTCTTCCATGTTGCAGTATTCATAACATTAGGGAGTTGCTGCTTGCAGCACCAGTCATCCGGCCAGTATACCAGTCTTTCATCCAGGGGTACGTGCTACGTAGAACACAGGGGCCATAAACTGACAGACTACAACTGTGACGTCTGCAAGTACCAAACTCAGAAACTGGGTGCCGCAAAGAAAGAAAGAGACCCCAGGAGCAATAGGAAAGAGCCCAAGCTTCAGTATCCCAGGCACACCCCAGCAGTGTTATGAAAGTGGCCAATCAAGAGAAGAAAAAAAAATGGGTGGGGGGTGGGGGGGGAGGGAATGAATACTACAACATGGAAGAGAAGGACATCTATGGTTATGGTAAGTTCTTACATAACTATTCTATGTCCTTCTATTCTCATGTTGCAGTATTCATAACATTAGGGAGAGTACCACAGGTCTCTAGGAAGATGCATGGGAGGTAGAGGAAGGGGACCAGAGTCAATGAGGCCCTGCAGGATAGACCGGGCAAACCTTGCTCTGCCCTGGAGATCAGGTACAATTAGTAATGTTTGGTAAAGGTGTGAACAGAGGACCAAATCGCAGCTTCTAGGACAGAAGAGTAATCAACTCCCTTGAAAAAGGTTGCTGCAGAGGAAGCTGCTCTAGTGGAATGGACCTTGACAGGTTAAGTCAGTTGCTTTCCAGGAGTAGCAAAAGGCTATTGCCTTAGAAATCCAAGAGGCAATGGTGTGTTTAGACACTGCCTTGCCAAGGGCTCTGGGATGGAAAGAGAGAGACAAAAAGTTGCTCAGAGTGTCTGAACATTTTTGTCTTGTATAGGTGAAACGTCAGTTGCCTGTGAACATCCAGGGAATGCAAGGCCCTTTCTGAGGAGTTCTGTGGTTGTGGGTAAAACACAGGTAGATTAATGGTCTGGGTTTAAGGAAATTTCATCGACTACTTTAGGCATGAAAGAAGGGTTAGTTCTGAGACAAACCCCATCTTTATGAAAAATAAGGTAGGGAGGAGAAGCATAAGGGCTTGGATCTCAGAGACCCTTCCTGGCAGAAGTAAGGGCCAGTAATAAAACTGTTTTTCATGTGCAGAATTTAAGTGAGGAGGAGTGGGCTGGCTCAAAAGATGGTAATGTGAGCTTTTCCAGCACAAAGTTGATCTCAAGGAGGGGGTACTGGCTTATGGGGAGGTCTTGTATGAAGGACCCCTTTCAGAAACGGATTGGCTTCCAGTCTGGAAGCTAAGGGAGGGGTCAAGGGGAGACCAGCAGAAATGGCAGATAGGTGTACTTTTACTGAAGAGTAGGTCAACCCTGAATATAATAATTCACACAGGTAGGAAAGGACTAGTGGAACAGAAACTAGAAAAGGGGCTTGTTGTTTCCTGAGGCACTACTGGGAGAGTCTTTTCCACTTTGATAAGTAATTTCTCCTGGTACTTGGTTTTCTGGCCTCCTGCAGGACAGTGAGTACGTCCTCAGAGTTCTGATCTCCTTTAGGCACCAATACTCAATCACCAACATTGTCAGTTTGAGATTGAGTAGGTGGGGGTGAATCAGGGATCCCCTGTTTTGTGCGAGTAGGTTGAAGCGGTGAGGTAACCTGTGGTGATTGCCCTGGGCTCAAAGGTTGAGAAAGGGAAACCAGTGCTGTCTTGGCCAAAAGGGAGTCAACAGCAGGATGTTTGGTTTGTCCTTCTGTATTTTCAGGAAGACTTTATGAATCCCAGGAAATGGAGGGAAGGCATAAAGGAACATTCCCTCCCATGAAAAGGAGAAGGTGTCCACTTTCCAAGCCTGTGGATGAGGGAGGCTTGAGCAGAAGAGAGGCATTGGTTTGTTCTAGGTGGGAAGGCAAACAGATCTGCCTGAGGAATACTCCACCTGTGAATAAGATCCAGAAATACCTCCCTGTGGAGCATCCATTTGTGGGAGGGTGGTAAGGTTCTGCTTAGGGCATCTGTTACCCAGTTTTCTTCTGATAGGATGTAGACTGCTTGCAAGTGAATTTGGAGATCTGTTGCCAGGGACCAAACCTTTATTGCCAGACTGCAGAGGGGGTAAGACTTCATTCCTCCTTGCTTGCTTATGTACCACAGAACAGTCATGTTGTCTGTGAGGATTGTTAGGGTACCTGGCAGAAGGATCTGTTGAAAGGTCTGCATGGCCAAGGATAAGGCTTTTAGCTCTCTCAGGTTGATGTGGTCCTTCCTTTTCTGAATAGACCACTCCCCCTAAACTTTGTGCTGGCTGTTGGCATGGAGAAGGATGGCTCCCCAACTTAAACCTGACGCGTCTGTACATAAATGCTGTTTGGGTGGGGGCAGCTACAATGGTACCCCTTGATTCAGGGTAATGGTGGCAGTCCACCATGAGAGCTTCTTCTTTAAGCAAGGAAGAAGGGGCAGCTTTGTATCTAAGGGATGACAGTGTTGGCTCCAAGAGTTTCTCAAGACACACTAAAACTTCCTCGTGCATTTTGACAAGAGAGATCATGGGAATCAGGGAAGCCATGTATCCTAGTATTCTGCAAAATTTTCTTGCTGTGACGGATGCTAGAGGTAGCAGGGAGTGAAAGAACCAAGAAAGAAACTCGATTTTCTTTGGGGGGGACAAAGACGGACATCAAGTCTGTTCTGATCCTGCACCCCAGGAAGACAAGGTCTTGGGATGGAGTCATTTGACACTTAGGGGCATTTTGTGTGAAGCCTAGGCTCTGTAGGAACCTGCACGCCATGTCCAATTGTTGGGAGAGGATGAGTGGATCTTGGTGTAGAAGAAGGTCATCTAAGTAGAGATAAATTTGTATGCGCTGCAGTCTGCAGTGTGCAACGTCTGGGGCTAAGCACTTTGTGCAGACTCTTGGCGCTGTGGAGAGGCCAAAGGGTAAGGCAGAAAATAGAAAATAAGAACCCACAGAGAAACATAAATATCTTCTGCAAGGGGGAAAGATGGGGATATGTAGGTAAGCATCCTTCAAATCCTGGGAGACCATGAAGGCTTGCTGAGGTATGAGGGGAAGGAGGTGCTGTCAAGTTAGCATTTTGAAAGTAGGCGCTTTAAGGAAGAGTTTGAGGTGGATTAAGTTGAGGATGCATCTCCAAGGACCCTCTTTTCTTGGAACCAGAAATATCCTGGAATAAAATCCCTTGGCTAATCGATCCTCAGGTACTGGTTTTATAGTACCCTGAGCTAGAAGTTGGCTGAGGATGGGTGGGAGTAGTGGCAGCCGATTTTAAGAAGGTTGTGGTATCCCCTTGTAAGGGAGCAGTAGCCCACCAGGTCATAAAGTATCCCCCCTCTCGATGATGGAAAGCACCCACTTGTTTGAGGTGATTTTCTGCCAGGAGGGGAGGGATAGGTTAAGACATAGGGATAGATGGACAGAGCTGGTTAAGGGAGGGGAGTCACAGTGGAGGAGCTCTGCCTGTGTCTGGATGCCTCAGAAAGGAGGATGGAGTGGAGGTGATAGAAGACCTTGGAGCAGATTGTTTTCTGGTCGGTCTGGGTCCCCTTCACTGAGTAGCAGATGGGTGAGGGGACTGTCTCTTGATAAAGCTAGGTTTTTGAGGGTAATTTCAATGAAATCTGGGAACAGGAGAGACTAGTATATGTTTTAAGTTTTGTAAGTCTTTGCCTTTTTCTTGTAGAGCCTTACGTAGCTCTGCAGAGGCAGCTCCAAATAGGGCTTTGTTGTCCAGAGGTGCATCTAGCAACTTAGCTTGAACATTCAAAGGTTAGGGCTGAAGCCTCAGTCATGAAAATCTCCTTAGCATAGACCCAGAAGCAGCCGAGTTAAAGGAAGCTTCTACAGCATCATAGTTGCACTTGGAGTGTCTGGTTACTTGAGAGACCGTGGACAGAATGGTACTTATTTGAGTCTTAACAAGGGATTCTGGAACCTCTGACAGAAGATTACAGGCCTTGGTCAGGGAATCTAGGGCAAACGTTGCCATGTGTGTCGGATAGTTAACAGCCCTAATGGCTAAAGTGGAAGAAGTGTAAACTTTCTTCCCCAACCTGTCCATAAATGTACTGTCTATCTGTAGGGAAGAGGGAAGAGGAAGGAAGTTGCCTGAAGGACTTATCTGGTGATACAGCAATCACCACTGGATCTGCTGGAGGATTTTTGAAAAGGTACTGCAGATACTTTATAAAATCTGTCTGGCATCATAGAAGCAGGTGGCTGTGACTCTGGATTTTGTGAGGCAGCAGAGAAAGCAACCTGAAAGGCAGGAAGAAAGGGGGGAACTGCAGATGGTGAGGGCTGCTCCATCTGCAATAGCTCAAAGTATCTCTTTTTAGTCTCACAAACATCTGATAGTCCCTACTTGAAATGTTGTCCGAGCAGAGAAATGGTATCCCCAAAGGAAAAATCTTCTCCAGGGGAGTCAGGAGTGAGAGATTCTTCTTCTTCTGGGATAAGAAAGTCATTGGGTAAATCAAACTGTGAGCAGAAAGTTAAGGAATCATCTGATGAGGAAGACTCCACCTCAGAAAGTTCCTGAGGGGCAACAGGTAGGCCTGCCTGAGGGATTTGGGTCTGTAGAGCCTGAAAAGCCTTAAACAGGGTTTGGGAGAAGGTCTACCAGGGAGGAATAGGGTCTTTTGTAGTATGCATCTGCTACTGTTTCCTTTTAAAAGGAGAAGAGGGACCAGAAGTGGGTCTAGGAGCCGACGTTAAAATGGATGCCAAGACCGTAATAGAAGCAGGGCCCTCCGAAATGATGAGCCGTGGTTCCCCCTCACCATCATGGTGCGATGGTTGGAAAACCTCAGTGGACGTACTCTGAATTGGAAGCTGCCTCTACAAATACCCAAGTTCTGGTTCCTGCGCAGTACCCGGGGTCCAGAGCAATCCTGGTCTGATATCAGCCTCAAGGATAACACCAGACAACTGAGGTACAGCCAAGGTGTCAGACCTAATTTTCTTGGCCTTCTTCCTAGGTGGCTCATTGGAAGGGCCTGTTCCACTTTCCATTCCAGATGCCAAACGGAATCACTGTTTTTCTAAATAAAGCTTTAAAGCCACTAGACAGCTTCAAAAGGTTTTTCAGAACAAACGATTGACAGATCTTACAGGCCTTGCAATCGTGGGCCTCCCCCAGACAAAATAAACACTGCTTATGTGTGTTCTTATAAGGTATTAGCCCTACCACAAGCACACTTTCCCTTAGAAGAAGACATACATGTCTGACAAAAAACAAATAAGCAAAGAAAATCCCAAAAGGGTACTTATCTCTAAGCGTTCAGCCAGAGAACTATCATCAAAAGCAGATGGGCGACGTCAAGCGAACTCTGTAATACTGAACTGGCAGACGGATGTCTGAATCTCACTGAGGCAGAAAAATTCTGAGTTGGTATGTGCATACGTCACAGTTATAGCAGATGTCAGTTTATGGCCCCTGTGTTCTACGTAGCACGTACCCCCTGGATGAAAGACTTTGGTATACTGGCCAGATGCCTGGTGCTGCAGGCAACAACTCCCAAATGTTATGAATACTGCAACATGAGAATAGGATATCTTTTTTATGTGATTATGTCCTATCTCACTTTCATTCTTAACTGGTTGGGACAGCATCCCGAGCACCATATTTCTTGGGTGGCTCACGGGAGAATATTCTTCAGAACAGTGGACCCAAAAGAGGCCCTGTCCCTGGAGGCCAAATCCACTTTGTAATGAGTGATAAAGGCATAAGGCTTTGCCCATGTTGCTGCAGCACAAATCGTATCAATTGGTAGTCTCGCCCAAAAGGCAGAAGAGGTTGCTATGGTTCTTGTAGAATGACTTTTTACTTTTTCGGGGAGTTCTTTGTTTTGAGATTTGTAAAATCAAAGTAATACAATCTGACAGCTATTTTGAAAGTGAGACATTTGATACAGAAGCACCTTTCTTGTAGTCTGAAAAAGATACAAATAATTGATCAGATT
The DNA here is from genome assembly GCF_019279795.1 of Protopterus annectens. Classification (NCBI taxonomy): domain Eukaryota; kingdom Metazoa; phylum Chordata; order Ceratodontiformes; family Protopteridae; genus Protopterus; species Protopterus annectens. The sequence goes on from NC_056743.1 coordinate 842,247,535, forward strand.
TTTCTGAAATCTTTTGTCCTATGTAAGTAGAAGCGTAATTGCCTATGCGCAGATATCTAGTTGGTATAGCATATATTCTGCCTTGCTGCGATAGTTGGGGGAAAAAATGGTAGGTTTATGGATTGGTTCAAGTTAGATTCTAAGCATACTTTGGGTAGAAAGAAAGGGTTTGTTCATAGGAAAAGCATGTACGGTGGCTTTAGTGACAATGCCTGTAGTTCTGAAACTCTTCTAGCAGAAGTGATGACTATTCAAAAAGGATTGTCTTCTGGTTTAGAAACTTTAGCTCACAGGATGAAGCAGGTTCAAAAAGGGGAAGAATCAAATGACATAAAACTATGTTTAGGCCCCATGGGGCTTTAATGAGTGGTCTTAATAAAATAGTGCCCTTAAAGGCTTTGCAAAGTCTGTGAGACATCACATTTGGCCCAGATTCACCTATGTGGAAATTAGATATCGCTGCTAACTGAACTTGACCAGTAGCTGCAGCTGTAAGAATACAAGAATGGAAGGTATAGGGACAGAGAAGGGATCAATGCGGTTATTCAAGGCCAAAGAAGAAAATCTCCTCCATTTGCTGGCATATAACTTCCTTGTTGAAGCCTTATGAGACGAAATCAAGATATGTTTGACGGATGGAGAGAGGTTAGGGAGCCTGGCTATGTTTGGAATCGGAGCAGCCAAGCTGTCAATTTGAGGGATTGAAGGGAAGGGTTCAGCATCCCTGATATAGGAATCAAAAGGTCCGGAACTGGGTCCAGAATCCATGGCTTCTGCTGAAGATGAGGCCAAAGGAAGGGGAACCAGATCCAACAAGGCCAGTAAGGGGCAATAAGTATCAAATTCCTTCCCAAGGAACTGGCTTTCTGAAGAACTTTGGGTATCAATGGAAAGGGAGGAAAGGCGTAGAGGAGACCCAAGGGACAATCGTATACAAGTGCATCCCTTGGTGACTCCCCCGGACGGGGGAATTAGGGCAAGATAGCTGCTGCATTTGGCATTCAAGGATGTGGCAAAAAGGTCACAGCAAGGCTGGCCGCATTTGTGGAAAATCATCTCTGTACTTCTTGTTTTAGGGACCACTTGTGAGGCATCAGAATCACTGTGCTGAATTTGTCTGCTATCACGTTAGATTTCCACGGGATGTGCATTCCTATCAGAAAGCGTTGGGAGGAGGTCACCCACTGCCATACTCTGAAGGCCTCCAGACAAAGGTGGTAAGACCTGGTCTCTCCTTGTTTATGTACCACACAACAGACATGTTGTCTTGTCTGTATTGCAACAGTCCCTAGCGGAAGAGAGTTTTGGAATGCTTGCAACGCTAAAAGCACTGCCCTCATCTCTTGGACACTGATGTGCAAATGGGCCTCGTGATCCTGTCAAGTGCTTTGGACGGTCTTTCCCAGATAACCCCCCCCCCACCTGGGAAGCATCCATGGTCACCGTGGCTAAGCCACCAATGAAGGTCTTTCTTGCAAGATTCTGTTACTGTAATTTAGTGGAACATGGGTAAGGTCCTGCATGGACCACTGAGTGAAGAGTAGCCACTACAGGATTCTCATATGCAAATCGTGCTAATGGAATCAAGTTTATTGCTACTGCCATGGTCCCCAAGATTTTCAGGATTATTCTTGCTTGTACTTTTTTTTTTGAAAGTAGGAAGATGACTTGGTGCCGTAGGACCTCACCTCTTTTGAGGGGAAGTTTTGCCATAATTTTTGTTGTATCTAGACCTGTTCCTATATAAACGATACGTTGAGATGGCAACAAGGTAGATTTTTTTTCTAATTATTGTGATTCTTAGGTGAGAGCAAAGCTGTAAGGTGGGGTCTCCTGCTTTTATTAGTAGATGCTTGGTGGTGGCGGTTAAGAGCCAGTCATCTAGGTATGGAAACACTCAGCATCCTAGGCATCTCAAGTGAGTCGTAAACACTCTGGGGGCTGTAGTGAGACCAAAGGGCAGAGCTCGAAACAAGTAGTGACTGGCTCCCAGCCGAAAGCACAAATGACTCCTGGATCGCCTGTCCATTTTTATGTGGTAGTACACATCCTGGAGGTCTACAGAGCACATCCAATCATCTTGCCCCAGAAAAGTGAGTACTGACTGCAGTGCTACCATCCAGAACTTTGATTTTCTTACTGATCTGTTTAATCTGGTGAGATCCAGGATGGGTCTCCAGTCCCCGTTTTCTTTGAAACTAAAGAACCTTGAGTAACTTCCAGATCCTATTTGGTCTGCAGGGACTGTTTGGAAGACTCGTGTCCAGCAACCTTTGTATTTCTAGAGTTGCCTGTTCCCTTTGACTAGGTGGAACATCTGGGATGTTTTTTATGTTTGGGATGGGGAAGGAAAAGGGTATAGAGTAGCCTCTGGATACGATGCTTTGTACCCACTTGTCTTTTGTTATTTTTAGCCAGGCTTCTGGGTACAAAGAGAAGTGACCCCTGACTGCCTCCAGAGATGGACAGATGGGTCTCTTCAGGGGCGCTGAAAGGGCTTACCATGAAATTATTCCCTGTCACCCTGATTTTACGGACCCCCCCCTCTGCCGCATGGTCGGCATCTTCCATTACTGCCCCCCCCCTCTGCCCCTGGGTGAAGAATCACCACGTGTGTCCTGACAAGTTCTCTGGGATTTTTGGAACCACCTTTTTCCTCCCTTTTGACCTTTTGGGTAATGTCTAGAGGGTAAGGAAAAAACGGACTCCTAAGGCAGAGTGAGTTTTTCCTTCTTGCTCACACCTGGATAGTGTGTCTCTGACTTTTGGCCCGAACAAGGACGAGCCATCAAAAGTGGCATTAACAAAGGAAGATTTAAAGGGCTCAAGTCACACAAACGCATCCAGGAATGTCTCCTTAGAGAAATTCCTGAACCCGCTGCCCTACTCGCTTCATCTGCTGCATAAGAAATGAGTCTCATGGAGGAGTTGCCCACTGAGTTTAAGGTGGAGAGCTGAGAAGAAACCTTTTCTGATACCCCTTCAGCTACTGAACCACGGAAAGCATCACCTAGCTCCTTCAGCTCTCTCTGAAGACTGGTAAAGCGGGTGAGATAATTCAGCGATCAGAGTGCAAAGGTCGCTAAAGAAAAGGTGCACTTTCCGTATCTGTCCATTGTACAAGACTCCTTGTTCAGTGGATGGACAGATGAGGATGTCACTGAAAGTTCCTTTTTGGTGGCTGCCGCCACCACCATAGCATCTAGTGGAACACCTTTTGTTAGAAAACTCTTATTTGCAGGTGATGTTATGAATTTATTTGGCCACTGGGGAACAGGCTCCACTAAGTCTGGAGACACCCATGCCTTTTGACAAACTAAGTCCATTAGTTCATCGAAAGGTGGAGCCACCCAAAAGCCTTCAGGTATACAGACTCCTCCACAGAAGGGTTGATGGAGTTCCAGCCGCCTCTCTGTTTAAGAATCTCCAGGAAGTCTGTGAAGGAGACATCCTCAGAAGGCGACCATGGAGACCCTTCTGACTCACCAAGGTCTGTATCAGATGTGACAGACTCCTCTGGGGAGTCTAAATGCTTCCTCTTGCAAAGTCTCTTATGAGGGACCTCTTCAGAAGGGTATTCTGAAGAGGTTTCGGAAGAGAGGGGCTCACCCAATGGGGTATCCTGCTGCCTAGGGTCTCCACGTGTCTGTGGATGCAGTGGTGCAGAGACAGACACAGGTGCCTTTGGGGGAAGAATGTCAGGACCTGAGGGTGGACCTATCTGTGGAGACATCACTCTTCTCATCACCTCGAAAGCCCCCTGCCCCTGATCTGAGGAAACCTCCGGCTCCGAAGAGCCAGAAGGCATCCCCAGAACCAAAGTGGTTGGCTCTGAGGCCGATGTAGAAGCCGAGCTCACCTGCACCAAAGCCCAGAGAAGCAAGTTCGGATCAGACAACTGTCCGTTCTGACTTTCCTCCATAGATTCTACTGGAGAGCGTCGGCTCTTGTACACTTCGAGTTAAGACGGAACATAGGATGTCGGAGCAGTAGTCAGGCCCAAAGATCCTGCAGTAGGTCTCGGTTCAGACGGTTCCACTATAATCAGTTTCAGATATTCCGTCTCTAAGATTCCAGGTTGGATCGGAGGAGGAATCGATGGTGAAGGGGTTTCAAATCCCTCTGGGTTGGAGCCGGTTTGGCAAGCGCCGGTGTCCTTAATAGCCTCCACACCACACGATCCACATCATCACCAGAAAGGCTCCTGGAAGATCGAAAGGAGGGAGCAGGAGATCTAGCAGGCTGAAGCACAGGGGATCTCAAAGTGGGAGAAACCGGCTTCAATTCTGAGGACCGGCTCTGCAAACAAAACTCCATCAGCATCGACACACACATAGCCAAGGTAGTTGGTGTTTTGAGCCCAAAACTCTTCGGGTCCGGAGATGACATTTTTGATAACTTAAGTGGCTCTGATTGAGCACTGGAAAGAGATGACCTTTCCCTGACTTCTCGGATTTTGAAGAAGGGTTTTTGGCCAATTTTGAAGTACCCTGACCTTCTTCAATAGCTTCAGTGAAGGAGGTCTTCAACAAACCTCTCAGAATAAGCTTATTCTTTCTCTCAAGCAGAATTCTATGGCTGAATGAGTGACAGATGGCACAGGACTCCTGTAAGTGAACTGCTCCAAGGCAGTATACACAAACAGTGTGACCCATCAGTAATCAACATTTTTTGATTACACTTCTCACATTTCTTGAACCCAGAAGCTTCAAATAAAAGCAGCAGTAGCTAATTGCTACACAAGAAAAAAGAGAAGTTATGTACCTACCATAACGTTCCATGTTAGTTGTCTTCTCTCGCCTTCTTTCTTGCTTGATGGGTTCGGAGCCGATCCTCGGCTCCGACTCGGCACTTTGCTAAGCTCGAGAGTCACTTTTACCAGCTCGAGGCAGCCCCATATCCCATGATGCAAGGGGGTAAGTACCCAGATCTCGTTTGTTTTCTATAGGCAATAACACCTAGCATAAAAAACTTCCCAAAAGGAAGAAAGAAGGCAGAGAAAAGCCTGAAGGATGGGTTAGGAAGACCAGAACTGTATGGTCTTAAAAAGCACTCTTCCATGTAGGGAGAAAAGGTCTGTCCAGGCCAGGGGGAAGGAGGGAGGGTCGCAAGAAAGAAGGCGAGAGAAGACAACTAACATGGAACGTTATGGTAGGTACATAACTTCTCTATGTTAAGTTGTCAATCTCGCCTTCATTCTTGCTTGATGGGACCGCGTCCCTAGCACCTCTATCCTGGGTGGCTCAATGGGACAGACTCTTGAGAACTATAGAGCCAAAACTGGCTCTGTCCCTGGAGGCCAAATCGAATTTGTAATGAGAAACAAAGGTATGAGGAGTGGCCCAAGTGGCTGCTGCACAAATAGTGTCTAATGGAAGTCTAGCCTGAAAGGCTGTGGAAGTGGCTAAACTTCTGGTTGAATGCGCTTTAGGTTTCGAGCACAGCTGTTTTCCCCTGAGCTGATAGATTTCAGAGATGACAGAAGAAAGCCACCTAGATAAGGTCACTTTAGAGACGGGAAGGCCTTTTTTGTTATCAGCATAAGAAATAAAGAGCTGATCGGATTTCCTGAACTGTTTTGTTCTGTCCAAATAATATCTGAGTTGGCAGTGAACATCCAGATAATGTAATTTTTGTTCCGATCTGTTTGAGTAGTTTGGGAAAAATACAGGAAGGTCAATAGACTGATTCAAATTACTCTTTGAGGCGACCTTAGACAGACAGGTCGGATTAGTTCTCAAGGATACTCTGTCTTTGTGGAAGACCAAATAAGGGGGACGAACAGAGAGAGCATGAAGTTCAGACACTCTCCTAGCAGAGGTAACAGCAACCAGGAAGAGTGTTTTCCGTGAAAGAAATTTCAGGGAACATGAAACAGCTGGCTCGAAGGGAGGAAGAATCAAAGATGTCAGCACAAAATTTAGGTCCCCACTGAGGAGGAGGACTCCTGACTGGAGGTTTCAGGAGAAAGATTCCTTCTAAGAAGGCTCTACAAAGCCTGTGGGACATGATGTTGTGATCTGTGAACCCGACATGAAAGTTCGAGATAGCAGCCAACTGAACTTTGACCGTGGAAGAAGAAGAGCCCGCGTGAAAGATTTCCGCTAAGAAATCCAAAACTGCTTGAACTGGAGCAGTAAAGGGGTCAATATTCTTAGCTTTTGCCCAACAAGAAAAACGTTTCCATTTGCTGGTATAAATCCTTCTAGTAGAGGATTTTAGTGAAGCCACTATGATATCCCTAACAGGATTAGAGATCATAGGAAGCCTGGCTAAGGAAGGAAGTGGAGCAACCATGCTGTGAGGTTGAGAGAATGGATAGACCGGTGCAGCTGACCCGATTGGTGAATCAGAAGGTCTGGTACTGGGTCCAGATGCCACGGCTGCACCAAAAGGTGACGATGGAGGAACGGGAACCAAATTTGTCGAGGCCAATAGGGAGCAATGAGAATCATTTTGGCTCCCAAAACGGTGGCTTTCTGGAGTACTTGTGGAATCAGTGGAAAAGGAGGAAAAGCATAAAGAAGTCCCTGGGGCCAATCCTGGGTTAGAGCGTCTCTGGGGGGATGGCCTGGCAGTGGGAAGAGAGAAAAGAAGTCTGGGCATTTGCTGTTTTGGGGAGTAGCAAAAAGATTGCAACATGGGCAGCCCCATTCTAGAAAAATCTCCTCCACTATAGATTGTTTGAGAGACCACTCGTGAGGCATGAGAATAGCTCTGCTCAATCTGTCCGCTAAAATGTTGGTTTTCCCAGGGATATGCATTGCTACCAGAAACCGATGAGAGGAGATCGCCCATTGCCAAAGTCTGAGAGCTTCTCGACACAAGGGGTAGGATTTGGTTCCGCCCTGTTTGTTGATATACCATACTACAGACATGTTGTCTGTGTGAACTGCAATTGTTCCCAAGGGAAGAAAGTCGTTGAGGGCTTGCAACGTTAAAAGCACTGCTCTCATCTCTAGGACATTTATGTGCAGGTGGTATTCGAACGGTTGCCACGTCCCATGAACCATCCTGCCCTGATAATGACCCCCCCACCCGATCAGGGAGGCGTCCGTAGTGACAGTGGCTACCGGAGCCGGGGATACAAAGGGTCTGCCTTGGTGAATCTGGGGAGAAGTAATCCACCATGAAAGATGATTCCTGCAAATCTGTGTCACCAGTATTTAGTGACGCATTGGAAGTTGTTGGAAAGACCACTGAGTGAACAACATCCACTGAAGCAGGCGCATGTAGAAGCGGGCCAGGGGAAGAAGGGTAATGGCCGCAGCCATGAGGCCCAACACCTTTAGAACCATTCTGGCTTGTACTTTTTTTCTGGCTAGGATGATCCTCACGTGACTTTGTATATCTGAGATTCTTTGGTCTGTGAGGGTTGCTGACATCCGAACAGTGTCTAAGTTTGCGCCTATGAAAGTAATAGACTGGCAGGGCAATAAGGAGGATTTTTCGTAGTTTATCGAAATTCCCAATTGAGTGCAAAGATTTATTGTGTAATCCCTGGCTTGAAGAAGTTGATGCCTGGTGGTGGCTGAAAGGAGCCAGTCGTTGAGATACGGAAACACCTGGAATCCTTGACGTCTCAGGTGAGCCGTGACCACTGCCATACATTTGGTGAACACTCTGGGGGCTGTAGTGAGACCAAAGGGCAGGGCTCTGAATTGGAAATGACTGGACCCCAGCCGAAAGCGGAGAAATCTTCTGGAGCGTCTGTGAATTTTTATGTGACAGTACGCGTCCTGAAGATCTATTGAGCACATCCAGTTGTCCTTCTCTAGGAAGGGCAGAATTGACTGAAGTGTGACCATTCGAAATCTTGTCTTCCTCACAGACTTGTTGAGTCTGCTGAGATCCAATATTGGTCTCCAGTCTCCCGCCTTTTTGGGGACCAAACAGAATCTTGAGTAGATTCCGGGCTCTGAATGGTCTGCTGTAACTGGCTGAATGGCTCTTTTGTAGAAGTTTTAATACTTCTAACTCTGCAACTTCCCTTAGACCGGGTGGTACATCTGGAAGGGAATTTGAGTGAGAAAGGGGACTTTCCTCGAAAGGAATTTTGTAACCCTCGGATATGATCGACTGTACCCATCTGTCTTGAGTGAGGGAACGCCAGGCTTCTGGGTACAGCGATAGTCTTCCCCCGACTGCCTCCAAGGATGGACAGTCGGGCAACATCTCAGGGATGCTGAAAGGGCTTGTCAGAGAGAGGCTCTCTGCTTCCCTGGTTATGTGGACCCCCTCTGCCTCTAGAGCGGCGTCTGTTATTATTACCCCCTCTGCTTCTAGGGGTAAACTGACCACGTGTATCCGGCGTGACTCCTTGGGATTTTCGGAACCACATCTTTCCACCCTTCTGTCCTTTAGGGTAAGGTCTAGAAGGGGTAGAAAAACGGACCCCTACGGCAGAAAGAGTCTTGCCGTCCTGTTCACACCTGGTCAATGTATCCTTCACTTGAGGGCCAAACAAAGCTGACCCATCAAAGGGAGAATTTGTGAAGGAAGCCTTAAAGGGATCTGAGAAATTACAGAGCCGCATCCCGGCTTGGCGTCTAAGAGCCACACCTGTACCTGTGGCTCTACTCGCTCCATCTGCTGCATATAATATCAGTCGCATGGAGGAGTTAGCAATAGAATTAAGGATTCCTAGCTGCGAAGCAATTTTTTCTTGAGCCCCTACAGCTGTGGGATCCTGTACTACTTCACCTAGTTCCTTAAGGATGTCCCTTTGGAGTCTGAAGTGACATAAGTAGTTCAGCGAGCGCATAGCAAAGGTCGCTGAAGAGAACATCCACTTACCATACCTATCCATGGTCCTAGAATCCTTATTAGGAGGATGGACAGGTACGGAAGGATCTGCAAGTTCCTTCTTAGTGGCAGCCGCCACCACCATGGCATCAGCAGGGACACCTTTCGTAAGGAATTGCTTTTCCGAAGGGGCAGTAATAAATTTAGACGGCCTCCTAGGAACTGGCTCTACAGAGTCAGGAGCAGCCCAAGCCTTTCGAGCAATAACCTCCATAAGGGGGTCGAAAGGTGGAGATACCCAGGAGGTGGAGGGCCGAGATCCAAACGCCTCTAGGTATACCGACTCATCCTCAGAGGGATTTGTGGAGGGACAGTTTCCCCTCTGTTTTAGGAGTTCTAGGATGTCTGAAAAGGACACATCCTCAGAGGGGGATCTTGGGGATCCCTCCGACTCATCTAAGTCGGTATCTGAAGTGATAGACTCAGGGGAGTCTAGGTGTTTCCTCTTACAAGTCCTCTTGCGCGGAGGATCTCCTGACTGATCAGGAGAATCCTCGGAAGAGGGGGTTATTCCCAGTGGGGAAACCTGAGGCGGAGGATCTCTGGGTCCGGGAACAAGAGAGATGGCAGAGATATCGACAGGCACTGTAGAGGGAGGAGCTAAGGGAATAGACTGCTGGCTGAGCCCAGTGGCCAGCACACTCTTCATCACCTCAAGGCCCTCCCAGGGAGGTCCGAGAGAACCCGTTCCGAAGAAACCGGAACTCCAGGGCCCACCGAAAGGGAAGGCTCCAAGGCAGATGTCGGAGCCGAGCTCACCAAGGCTGAGGCTCCAAGGGGAAGAGTGGGGTGTGACAAGGGTCCGATGCCACTCACCCCCTCGGAGGAGACCAGGGAAGCCCGACCACCGAATCCCTCTAAGGAAGGTCTCGAAGAGGAGATGAGAGTAGATGCCGAGGGTGCAGAATGGGGGGGTATCCGCCCCTCAGCCATAGCAGAAACTATCCCCGAAGACTCCAGCTCCAAACTCTGAGGTAGAGTCGAAGGAGGAACTACAAGAGGGTGTGGACTAATAGTCATCTGTTGAGACGGACTATGTAGCATCTGGGCCAGTGCCTGTGATTTCAATAATCTACTGACCACCCACTCTAAATCATGGTCAGAAAGCCTGGATGACCTAGATGATCGGCTCCGATGGCTCCGTTCCGAGAGGAGAGGTGAGGCCGGAGCCGAGAGTATCGGTTCCAAGGAAGGGGACCTGGACCTCTTCCTCGAAGGAACCATCGGAGCCGACGAAACCATAGATACAGTCGGAGCAGAGGACTTTTCGGCACCGACAAAGTTCAAGCATCGGCCCGCCGAGCCTATACAGACATAAAAGTAACGGTGTCGGAGCCGGTCGGCGCCGACACCGAAGCCTGAGCCACATGGTGGTCGGAGCCAGTCGGAGCAGACACCGATGTGACTGAAACAGTATCGGCACCGATAGCCATCGGTGCCGAAGGTTTTTGCAAACCAGGATCGGCTCCAGCCGGAACCGATCTCGACTCAGAAGGAGTCGGAACCGAGGCCGCAGGCTTGGACACAGAAGCCTGGGTCTTGGAAGACTATGAAGTCTTGCTCAGAGCAGACTTAGCCGGAGAGCCCTCCGGTTTAAGAAGACCCCTTAAAATCAATTTATTCCTTCTCTCCTGCAGGACTCTCTGGCTAAAGGAATGACAAATCGCACAGGAGTCCTGCAGGTGGAGAGGTCCCAGGCAATATAAACAAGAAGTGTGACCGTCTGTCAGAGACATCTTCTGACAGCACGAGTCACACTTCTTGAAGCCTGAGACCCTTTCTTTGGACATAGTTGTACTAAAAACACACACAACACAGTCCCAATAAGATAACAAAGTTATCTAAAAAAATAGAGAAACTAACCTCTCACACACACACACACACACACCCTGACAGGGGGGGGGGGGTGGGAGGGGAGAAGGCCTGACTAAAAAAATTAAGGAGGAAGGGTAATTTTAGTCAAAAAAGGGCTTAATATAAACTAAAAACGTTAGATATAAAGTTTAAAAGTGAAAGGGGGCTAAAGACAGTTTAATATAAAACACTTACCAGGAGCTGGTAAAAGGAGGACCTCATCAGCAAAGCGGCAAACGAGATCTGGGTACTTACCGCCTTGCATCATGGGATATGGGGCTGCCTCGAGCTGGTAAAAGTGGCTCTCGAGCTTAGCAAAGTGCCGAGTCGGAGCCGAGGATTGGCTCCGAACCCATCAAGCAAGAATGAAGGCGAGATTGACAACTTAAAATCATTTATTAAACTAACACTATCTATCTATCTATATATATATATATATATATATATATATATATATATATATATATATAGAGAGAGAGAGAGAGAGAGATGCATACACATATATATACATTTTTTATCTAACAAGAAGAAGAGAATAACACTCAGGGAAAAGCCCAACAAACTAGAACAAAAAAAGGCAGTTCTCTCAGGTAAACAAATCTGCCGAAGGTTAAAAGGGGAGTAAGAAGCACTCTAAATTAAATGGGCAATGGCAGCCCTCTAATTTAAACAAGCTTGCATGGTAATGTTAAGAGGTAGTAAGGGGAAAAAAAATTAACAAACCTCTCTAACTTAAATGAGCCTGTCAACAAAAACAAAACAGAAGGAAGCCCTCTAAAACGGGCTAAGAAATGCTAGTTTAAGCTGGGATAGGGAAGAGAAAAGGTCTAGAGAAAGAAACGATGGCAAAAAGCAAAAACCAACAAAAGCGAACACACAAAGTAGTTAAAAGTATCTAACAAACTCTAGAAAAAGTATTTAAAGTGATTAACCGACAATTATCCAAAAAGCAAGGAAAGAAAAATTTCACTTAGCCAGAGCCAGTATGGAAGCACCCGATCTTGTTTAGCAGCAAACGAGATCTGGGGAGCTTTCCTAGGGCATGATGGGATAGGGTTACCGCCACGAGTTAGTGGAAGACCCCAAGCTTTTGTATAAGGCAGAGTCAAAACAAGGGATCGGTTCCAAAGCAAACCGAATAAGAATGAAGGCATCACATCTGGCGTTCAGTAGTGATAGTGTCCCTGCTGTTACTAACCACCTTATTTTCTACTTCTCAACTGAATTCTCTTACTGTCAGGGAAAAGTCAAGTCATTTCCATGGAATATAACAAATACAAATGTAACTACAACACAGCTGCAAACACCCACTCATGCTTAAAGCAGAGCACATTATTATGGTTACTGTAACAAGATTTTCGACATTACACAATACACTGTAAAAAAGAACTCAATGCTACAGGAATGCAGAAAGGAGATTCTGCCGATAGGGATGACTGCAATTAGGGATACAGACAATAGGCAAGAAGGGGCCAGAATTTATTGGAGAATACTGGCGAAGGAACCAAGGTACTGGGAGCAAGTAACTGCAGAGGGAAAGATGACAGAATGGGAAGCTGCCAAGAATTTATTTGGACTGCAAGTGAGAGATTGCCTTCCCTATCAAGGAATGAAATCAAGAGTATAGGCAAAGAGAAAGCAACGGGGTGGGGGTCCTAATCAAAAGACCATCACTGGTAGAGTTTTTAGTAGAATCTAGAACAGAAGCTGCCCTTAAAAAGGAATAATTAGTAGGGCGTATAAAATATTGCATGGTCAACTAACGGTAAGTACAGCAAACTGAGCTCAAGCAAAATAAAGGCAAAATCCCCAAAGGGGTACTAAGCTTTAGATGTCCAAGTAAGGAGCGAAGCAATTGATGTGATGGTCAACTGTGGCTGAAAGATTCTGGGGTCTGTGCGTGCAGACGGCACATTTAAGGTCCCTGGTTTATGGCCCTATGTGTGACATCCCATGCATCTACATTAGCCAAGATTAAGCTTTTGTATAGGAGCGGGAATCCCAGACTAAGAATACTGCAACATAGGAACAGAAGGACATCTATAAGAATCAATCAGAGGAGGTTAGAAAGGATTGAGAAGAGAGACTGGATAAGCAATTCACAAAGAAACAATGGTAGGATATACGTATGTCTCCCAAACATGCAACAAAATCTGAAAAATTTTGGATTCTTACTTGGAAATGTTTACATAGATCCCCAAGTAGACTCCAGAGAATTTTTCCTACGGTAGATAGCAAATGCTGGAGGTGTGACAGGGAAGAAAAAGGTAATTGGGAATATATTTCTGAAGTGCAGTGAGTTGGCAGACTTTTAAGGACTCCCTGTGGAATGCAGTGTCGGAGATGCTGGGTGGGCAGATTGGTGTGATGAGGGAGGTGATTTTTCTGAGCCTACGATACAGAATTGGAATTGCCTAGACATGGTAAGGCCTTTCTGTCTCTAATTATGGTGGCTGCCAAAAAATTACTAGATAATGGAAATCAAAATCTAAGCTAACTATATTTGAAGTAGTGGATATATAGTAACACAAATAAAACTGGAAATGAGAACTTTACAAAAATGTAGGCGCAAACTACATAGGAACAAAATGGGAATTGCAAGAACAATACATACAGGGGAGGAATGAGGTTTAAAAGGTGGCAGGACTTAAATGAGCTACGTAATGTTCAACTGAAAATGATTGGGTAGATTGTAAGTGATGTATAATGTTTGTAACTGGGAGTTTGGCAGTATGGTTTGTGAGGTAAAATGCTTACAACTAGGATTGCGTCGATGTGGTTTGTTTTCATTTATATAAATGGATGACTGCTTATGTTGTAAGCGATGGTTTAATAAAGTTGATTCTTGTTTAAAAAAAGGGTACAAACTGAATAATTTATATAATGTTGCTTAGTTACATGCTATACAGCAATATATGTAAGCATGTTTGTTAATTTTTAACAATACAGTTTGATTACTTTTATATAAATGTAAATGTGCCTATGTCACAAGTGATAATTCAATAAAGGTGTTTTAAAAAAATAATAAAATTAAAAAGAACCCAGTGCTACTACATGTTATCACCAGTAAAAATCTGTTCCAAGAGATAAATTTCATTTTCATAGATGCTCAAACAATGGAAAAGTAAACTTGTCAATCATGACATTTAATTCTCAAGAAGTGGATGAATCTCTTCAAGCAAGAATAAATATGCTGACAAGGCAATATTTCACCAGCCGGTCGTGGGCACGTCCTATATTCTACAAGGTTATGACAGAGAAAAACAGCAGACATCAAGGATAGTGGAATTAATAAAATCCAAAATCTAACAAGTGCCTAAAAAGTCAGAACCACTTGTAAATTGAAAGGATATCTCGCCACTAACCTGGATTACATTTTCTACCTAAAAAAATGTGATAGGTGGAAAGGCTCCCTAACAGGCATACGTCACCTCACAAATATGAAAATATAGTGGAATAAAACGATCTGGACCAGAAGCCACACAATGATTTGGAGTTAGATGTTGCTTGTGCAGCCAGGGATTACAAAGCCAGAAATTACACCCTTCTTAGCAACAGAAGGGCAACGAGGATAAAAAAGTTATGTACTCACCATAATATTCCACCTGTATTGCCCATTTTCATTCTTCCTCACTGACAGGTCTTGGACTGATCCTCAGATCCAGCTCAGCCACTTATTCCAAACTCTGGATCCTAATCTCGAGCTCCTCCCTCTTCCCATAATAAACTACAGTGTCCCTAACTCCTCAAATTGAGTTTACTGCCTACTGTCTACTGATTTAAATTATGGGACAGAAAGAAAATATTAAGGTTCAAAGCTGGAACATGAAAGCTTTTATATCAGCCAAGATCCTTCTAGGAGCGAAAGCCGGGGGATGGCTGGGAGGGAAGGCGAGGAAGAATAAAATGGGCAACACAGATAAAGAAGTTTACATACTCATGACGTTCCATCTGATGTCATCCTTCTCATTCCTCCTCACTGATGGGTCAGAATCCCGAGCAACACAACTCTCGGGAGGCTCGAAAGAAGGAAATGTCGGAGCACTGTTGAAGCAAGGGAGCTCTGTTTTTGGAGACAATTCCCAACTTGTAATGTGTCACAAAGGCAGGAGTATTTGACCAAGTGACTGCAGCACAGATAACATCGATAGAAGGACTGGGTGAAAAGTAGCACAGTAGCCATGTATCTGGTAGAATGGGCTCCAGAATGATAAGTCTATTACAAATGGTTTTGGGAAAAAAATTTAGCTAAAAATCAGACAGAAATCTGCTTGCCCATCATAATCTTGAAGACTGTTTAACTGGAGTAAAGAAAAGGGAGATAAATGGGTGGTCACACTTCCTGTTTTGTTTGGTCTCATACACTATGAGCATAAATGTATATGGATGTGAAAAAGATGCAACAAGTATTAGTTGTATTAGAAAAGAATGAGAAAGTACAGTTGTGTACACTTACCATAAATGTAGATGTTAGAATGTATTCACTGTTGCAGTCATCACACTTGGGTTATCTGCCTGCAGGTAGCCCTCAGCCAGCTCGAATACCAGAGACTTAGTATTTCTGCATCGGTTGCTGTCACTCCAGGACTGACGTCAGGTCGTCAGGGGTATAAAAACAGGCAGTCGACACCATTTCATCAGTTTGTCTTGACCCAAATGTCAGGAAACCCCCCACTCAATAGGGGGCTAAGTTATGGTGGAGGAAAACATCACCAGTAAAAAGTAAATACCGATACCCCTGAAAAAAGGGGAGCAAAAGGCATAGAAAGATTATAGAGTGTGACAGAGAGAGAGAGAAACCAGGGGGTTGGAGGGAGGGAAACCAGGACTGCAACAGTGAATACACTCAAACATCTACATTTATGGTAAGTGTACACAACTGTACTATGTTCTTCGTGTTTCACTGTTGCAGTCATCACACTTCGATGGATTCCCAAAACTGAAAAAAGGGTTGAGGCAGTCAAGCAGAGTTAGGGCTGGCTAGAATGCCCTGCAGAACTACTGTTGCAAAGCCTGCCTTGGACTTGGAAAAGATAGGCAAATGGTAATGCTTGGTCGAAGTGTGTACTGAACTCCAGGTAGCAGCTTCCAGGATGTCCCTGGTAGGGACTCCCCTGAGAAATGCTGTAGAGGTAGATGTTGCCCTAGTGGAATGTGTTCTGACCCCCTGCAGGGTTGGTTTCTCATGGTGCTTGTAGCAGAAATTGATGCAATGTGCTATCCACTTAGATATTGTTTGCTTAGAAATGGCCTTGCCCTCTGCCCCTGTTGCAAAGCTGACTAGTAAGTGGTCTGATTTTCTGAAGGGCTTAGTCCTATCCAGGTAAAATCTGAGTTGTCTGTGCATGTCCAAGGAGTGCAGGATCCTTTCCCCTTTATTTTGAGGATTAGGGAAAAAGGTTGGCAAATGTATGATTGATTGAGAGCCACACTGGACACCACTTTAGGCATAAAGGAAGGGTTTGTCCTGAGAGAGACCCTGTCAGCATGGAAAATAATGAAGGGTTCCACAGTCATAAGTGCTTGTAGTTCAGACACTCTTCTAGTTGAAGTGATGGCTAGAAGGAATTTTAAGTCTGCTGACGCTGCAGGCTCAAAGGGTGGAAGTGTGAGCTTTTCCAGTAGAAAGTGAAGGTCCCAGGCATGGGTGGGTGCACTCCTTGGTGGCGTTAAGTGGTTTGCCCCTCTCAGGAACTGTTTGATAAGAGGGTGAGAGAGGAGAGGAGAGGTGGCTCAGTGCTGTAATGAGCCGAAATGGCTGAGGCATGTATCTTAATGGAGGAGAAGGATATGCCTTTGTGTAGTATATCTGCTAAGTAATCCGGGATTAAAGGCAAGGAGGGCAGAGTTGTGTCCTCTCCTTTAGACAGACTCCAGGAGCAGTACCTTTTCCATTTATCCGCATAGGATTTCCTTGCACTGTGTCTTCTGGCTTCAAGAATGACGTCCAGCACCCGCTTGTTTATAGCTGCTGGGGGTAGGATTCAAGGGACAAGCCAGGTTGCAAGCTTTAGGGTTTGCTGTTGCGGATGCAAAATCTGCCCCTCCTGCTGAGAGAGCAGGGTAGGGTTCTGGTGTGGGTGCCATGGTGGCACCTTTGTCAGGCTGCGCAGGAGGGGGTGCCAGTGCTGGCGTGGCCAGTCTTGGGCAATCAGAATGGTCCTCTGTCTGTCCTATCTTATTTTGAGTAATACTCTTGAGAGAAGGGGCAGAGGTGGGGAATGCATAAATTGAGAGATTTACCCACTGAAATGATAGGGGATCCACTTTCCAGGCCTTGCTGTGAGGGTTCCTGATGCAGAATCTGCTGAGCTGGTGGTTGTAGGGGGAGGCAAAAAGGTCCACCTCTGGGGTCCCCCATTTCTGAGTCAGAAGGTTGAAGGTGCTGGGCTCTGCCACTCGTGTGGATCTAGGAGATATCTGCTTAAGTCATCTGCCAGTGAATTTTGTTTGCCTGGCAAGGAACTGAGCTTGCAGATGGACTTGCATATCCAAGGCCGTGTTCCACAGGGCCATGGCTAATCTGCAGAGTGGGTAGGAATGGGTTCCCCCTGTTTTTTGATGTACCACATAACTGTGGTGTTGTCTGTTTTTATTAGAAGTTGTCCTGGAAAGAGTAGGGATCTGAAAGCTGTCAGGGCGTTCTTCACAGCTAGCATCTCTTTTCGGTTGATGTGCAGATGCATTTGACTTGGGCTTCAGTGGCCCTGAATGCATTTGCCGTCCATGTGTGCTCCCCAGGCATGGTCTGATACATCTGTGGTTAGTGTATGGGCGGCGTGTGGTTGAGTAAAGGGCAGTCCCTTGTTGTGGTTGCATGCTTCTTCCCACCAAAGGTACTCTCTGTCCTTAGACAGGGTATGACAGGAATGAGTTTTTCCAGGTCCTGAGAATGTTGGCACCAAAGACTTTTTAAGTACCACTGATGTTTCCTCATGCAATCTTGCATATGGAATTAGCAGTATACATGAGGCCATGAACCCCAGGGCCAGCAGTATTTTCCTTGCGGATAGTTGGGTTCTGGTGGCCATTTGTTTGAAGTAGGCTGTCAGATAGAATTCCTCACTTCAGAAAAACAAGTCTATCTGGGATGTCGTGTCCAAACTTGCTCCTAGGAATAAAATCTTTTGACTGGGTACCAGTTTTGATTTATTTTCGTTGATGGTGTACCCCAGCGCAGTGAGGTGGTTTTTCACAAATGTCCGGTGCTGCAACAGCAATTCCTGACTGTCTGCCTGAATCAGGCAGTCTTCCAAGTACGAGTAAATTTGGATATTTCTCTGGCAGCAGTATGCAACGGCTGGAGCCAGGCATTTTGTGAATATGTTGGGTGCAGTGGATAAGCCAAAGAGAAGTGCGGAGAACTGATAATGCATAGATCCAGCTCTGAAATGTGAAATGTAAATACTTCCTGCATGATTCCCTTACAGGGATGTGCAGATAGGCTTCTTTTAAGTCTAGGGTGACTAACCAGGCATCCTTGGCTAGCATAGGTAGAAGCTGTTGCAGGGTAAGCATTTTGAATTTTAGTACCACCTGGAAGGTGTTGAGAACTGAAAGATCTACGATTGGGCGCCAAGAGCCCTCTTTTCTGGGTACCAGGAAAAGTCTGCAACAGAATCCTTGACCTATCTGTTCCACTGGAGCCGGATGAATAGCTCTGATGGAGAGCAGAGGTAGGACTTGGCTTGTGCCTATGTCCACTGGTTTGGAGGAAGGTTTGGGAACCCTTTTGGGGTTGGCAGTGAGTGGAAGCAAAATTTGTACCCCTGGGATACAATGTTGAGGACCCATCGGTCTTTTGTGATGGACATCCAGTTTTTTGCATGAAGGGCAAGTTTTCCTCCTAGGGGCACAAGCAATTTGACAGAGGTGGGGAGTGGGGTAGAGAAGTCATTGTGAGTTTTTTCCATAAGGAGGTGGCTTACCACTCCCTGCTTTGGGGGTGGGGCACTCCATTGCTTAGATCTCTGCATACCCAGAGACTGTAGTCTGGGTGGCCTGTTTCCCCTGGGTCTGGTTTGAGACGGCCTGGAGGGGACTGGAAAGGACTAGTGTTTGGAAGGGCAATGTCAACTGAATTTAGGAGGTTGCACTTGAAAGAACAGTTGGCACAAACTTAGCTTTTTCTTCCATCTTTTTAAGAACCTCTTCTGCTTTGGTGCCAAACAAACTGTCCTTGTTCAAAGGAGTGTCTAGTAACTTTGACTTGACATGGTCTGGCAAGGTCTGCTCCTTAAGCCAAGCATGTCTTCTTAGTACAGAACCAGTAACTGCTTCCCTGCAAGATGCTTCTAGGGCGTCAAAGCCATACTGCAAAGTATGCTTGCTGACTTGACTTGCAGAGTGCATAAGCTCCCGCAATTTTTTTATTTTCTGCACACTCTGTAAAGGCTACTATTTTTTGTTTAATAAGTTCCATAATATGTTGCTGGTACTTCAGCATGTAAAACTGACAATTCAATGCTCTAATGGCAAGAGTTGCAGAGGTATATACCTTCGTACCCCATCTGTCCAAAGCTCTGGAATCCTTGTCCGAAAGGGTGGGATTCTTGGCTCTAGTTACCTTGATACCTTTAGGTCCCTGGGAAATAATCTTTGGGTCAGCAGTAGGATTCTTGAAAAGAAATTTGTGAGTGTCAGGTACTCTGTAGTACCCATCTGGTTTCCTAGGGGCAGGGGGTAAAGTATCAGGAGTAAGACTGGATTCCATAAAAACATCATCAACTTCCAGGACTGGGGGTATTGCTAAAGGCCTGTTCTGTGGCAAATCTAGAAATTCTCAGTCTCTTTTTGGACGGACGATAGTCTTGGCATTCCCAGTGGAAATGATCTCAAAGTATGTAAGGTTTCACCAAAAGAAAAATCCTCTGGAGGAGAGGCAGAGGAAATGGATTCCTCTGCACCTGAATCCTCATAAGCAGATAAGGGCACGTCTTCATAATCAGATACCTCAGAGTCATCGAACTCCTGGTCTGTTGAAGCTGCAGTGGACTGGTCTCTTTTTTTCTTAGCAGGGGAAGTCTGACTTCCCCTAATCAGCATAATAAGGTATTTTGCCATTCTAAGCATTTGTCGTCGTGGCAAGGGAGTAGGTGCATACGCTTTGGTCGGTTTTCTAGGCATAGCGCATACTCTTGGCCTCAGAAACTCAGTAGTTTTAGATAAAAATGAAGCTGTCGGTTTGAGTCGAACATCGGTAGTGCAAAGAACTGCCTCATAAGCCAGTGCCTGCTCAGCGGCTCCGGACCCATCCAAGGTAGAAACATCCACAGGTTCCATAGTCGAAGAAGAGTCTCGCGGTATACCGGACTCCGAACGGGTCTCGGTAGAGGCCTGCAAATCCACTGAAGCAGGCATCAGGGGCTGCAAAAGCTCCTCAGTGAGTACCGACGAACTGGCGACTAGCTTAGCGGAAGCGTTGTCTGCTTTGGACCTGTGCAGTCTGTCTCTGTCTTTATCCTTACATTTTTTCGGAATATCGGTAGTCTGATAGCTTACCAAAGCCATTATGGAATACGGAGGTCAAGAGTAAAAGAATTTAGCGACAAGGAGAGCCCGACGACGAATGCTTCGGGTGTTGAACAAAGCACAAAACCAACAGCAAGGTACGTTGTGATCTAGGCCTAAACAGGTGACGCAGTAAGAATGAAAATCTCGGTGTAGTATTTGCTTTCCACAGGCATGACAATTGTTAACTTTTTCTGACATTGGTTAGAGCAAGAAAAAAGATCCCCAATGGGGTACTTAGCTTTAGAAGACTTCAGGATTATTCAATTTGTAAACGAAAACTCAGGTAGCAGTCGACAGGCACTTGCGAACTGCTTCTGCTTCGGGCTCCTTGGCAAGAAAGACTGATGTAATGGCGTCAGCTGCCTGTTTTTATACCTCTGACGACCTGACGTCAGTTCTGGAGCGACAGCAACTGACACAGAAATACTAAGTCTCTGGTATTCGGGCCGACTGAGGGCTACCTGCAAGCAGATAACCCAAGTGTGATAACTGCAAAAGTGAAACATGAAGAACCATCAATAGTTTAGAAATGTATTGATGACTAATGTTCATCTCTGAGGATACTTTGACTAAAAGAGGGACTGGTCCAGAGGACCACCCTCTCTAAGAAAATTCATGTAAAGAGGCTTAGCAAACCAGGCCTAAAGCTCAGAAATTTGTTTTTCAAGGTAAGTGCGGTCAAGGAGAATGTTTTCCATGACAAAACTGCATATCCAAATTGGTCATTGGACCAAGAGTTTCTGCATCAGCCTCTGAAAGAAAAAACGCGAGACCCAAAGAAGAAGAGGGGTCTCTCACGGAAGATCTAAACATCAGTATTTCTTTTTTTGCAAAACCTGACATCTGGAAGATGCAAGGGAAAGGAATACATCATCAGATTGAAAAAAATCTATATATGGTTACTAACTGAAGTTTTTAATAGCAGAGGAAACTGGCCTTTTCTTTAAAAAGGTTGGTAAGAAAGGGATAGATGGCACAAGCTGCAGAAAAGAGGCCAATGTTCTGACTGGAAGCCCATGTGAGTAATGATTTCCATTGCTTTGATAGGCTTTTCCAGAATAACTTTTTTGGGAAGGCAAGGCTGGACCATAGCAGCATCAGTGGAATAGTGGAAGCCATGTTTTTAGCTGGAAGGTATGGGGACAAAGATGTTTAATCTCCACTGGGTGAGACAGGAGATCCAAATTGAGCTCCGGAATCCCTAGAGGATGAGTTAGGAGAAACCAGAAACAAAAAAAGGGAAGGGAAGAGGAGAGAGAGAGAAAGGGAATGGAAGAGGAGACAGAGAGAGAGAGAGAGAAGGGAAGAGGAGAGAGAGAGGAGAGAGAAGGGAAGGGAAGAGGAGAGAGAGAGAGGAGAGAGGAGGGAAGGCCATATCAGACTATGTCAGATGGAGGCAATGAGATTACAGAGGTTACCAGTCTTGCTGGTTTTATGCAGAAAATTCTGAAGGTGGGCCCATAAGACTGGATCATTTTCATTTGACATACACTCTCACCATATGTGGGAATTTAGTGTCCTTGGATACTGTAAGCAATAGAGTAGGGGAGAGAACAGTTTGCTAGAGAAAATGTTCTTTGAACGGGTCTCAGTGATAAATATTACATTTGCCAATTCAGGTGAGTTTTATGAGACAAGCGAGAAGCTCGTAAGGAATAGACCTTTGTACCGCCAAGTTAACTGACGGATTTGCATGGAAATATGTAGCTAGAAGAGCTGTAGAAAAGGAAAGTGCCGTTGACTCTATAGTTAAAAAACAGTGGTTCTTGGGAGGGGAATGTAATAAGGTCGCACAGCCAGGCTGACCCCAGTTGTGAAAAATCATGTTTGTCCATGACTGATAATACAGACCACTCATGAAGCATCAGAACTGTTGTGCTGTGCCTGTCCGCTAGAATGCTGGGCTTCCCAGGAATGTGCACTGCAGTCAGAGAATGGCTAGAAGAAACTGCCCATTGTTAAACTCTCATTGTTACTCAACATAGGGAAGTAAGATCTGTTCATCCCTGCTTGTTGATGCATCATACCACTGAATGTAGCCCATTCATAATGCAATAGTCCCTAGAAGAGGGGATTTTTCAAATGGCTTGCAATGCTAGAAGCACCACCCTCATCTCTAGGACTTTTATATGCAAATTGGTTTCCTGTATCAACCACATCAATGGGGTCATTAAAAAAAAGGACTCTTGGAATCTACTTTTGTGGATTCCTTTCTAGGTTGATATTTTAATAGCCTTGCTGGAAAGTACATGAATGGAAGTTAAAAGATTTTAAATTTCGGTTGAATGGTGTCTTGTACACAAGGGATGAGAAGCACTGAAGTATTGGAAAACAGGGGATGCTGTATATGGTTGAGGAGATAACTTGTTGACATCTTCCTAAGAATGGGAGTTGAAAGAATTAGAAATTTGTTTAATGACTCTCGACCACAAAGTGGTAAGGAAGTCTTGGGGATCCATGAGATAGTACGATAGTGTGTACGCATGTCTCTTAAGGGGATACTTGGATAATCTGTTTGCAAGGCATTTGGTATCCTCCACAGCACAAACTTAGGAAAGTATGGAAGTTTAATTTTTCAATCTTTTATGGTTTAGAGAGGCAGAGAGAGACGGAGAAAGATTTCTCTCACTGTGTCAAGCTGAAGGCCGTTGGTAGAAAGGGACAGGTTAGATCCTAGACTGTAGCACTAGGGAGAGAAAATCAATCTATGGTGAAGCCATGGAGGGGCTTTCGAAGTAGGGCTAGATGCAAATCACCAGGGGAAACCTGTACACTGGGTTGTAAAGATAGAACCAGTTTTGCAGAGCAACCCCATGGTGCCATTATAAACATTTTAAAATGGTGAACAGATTTCAAAAGTTGTTGTATGCATGCCTCTAAACTGTAACTCATTACAATGAATGTACCTCATTTGGTGTCTGTTCATGTTCCTCAAAGTTCTACATTGAAAAGATGTCACACATTCAGTGTTAGGAATTCTTTAACTGACATCTATGATTAATAGAAATGAATCATTAATTAATTAAAAGTTTTTTTGACAAAACCAGCATATTGTAACCATCCTATGACCTTCCTAGCTGAAGCTGCTAGTCACCCTTAGTATCTGTTAGACATTATGAGGGCTAGTGGTCCTCATTTAGAGATGGAAGGTTGAGAGCTATTGATGGTATGAGCTAGAACAACAGGATGTGTGTTGCTATGCATTGGACTAAATGTGTCATTAATTTTGTTTTTTTTTTTTTTTTTTGGCTGAAAGGGCAAGAAAAAAATTCAGAATCAGATCAGAGGGAATGTGTCTGATATGAACACAGTCAAGATCCAACAATTCCAGGTCCAAAGGTACCAGATTCCAAAAAAAAAAAAAAAAAAAAAAAACAGCCCAGTTCTGTCTGGGTAACCTGACACTTCAGATCAGAGAAGAAAACTACTCGACTAACAGCTCTGGATCAGAGGGGACTAGATCCAACAGTAGCCCAGCTATTTCTGGGCAACCTGCCACAAGTAGGATCTGAAATCCTTGGATTCAAGGAAAGAAGTCTTTCCTAAGCAGCTCTGGATCCGAATACGAGAGGCAGGGCTTCTGATCCAAGAAAGCATCCAATGTTTATGCCTCCCAAGAAGAATTCCAGTCAGGTGGATCTTGGGATCTGATGAAGGAGAAAGAAGTTGAAACGCTTTATAAGAACTATCTTTCAGATCCTCGGGGAAACTTGGGATCTGAAGGTAGTGCTAGGAACTTCGGATCAGCGGTAGGTGGGCTCCGAAAACCTGTGTGGTGGTTCCGATTCTTTTTTTGCTCTATTTTATTATTATTATTTTTTTTTTTTAAAGAGAGGGTTTGAGCCCCTAAGGGGACAGCTGCTGAAGCATGGAAGAACAGAATGCAAGTTGCACCAATGTCCAGACCATCCAAAGATCTTGCCTCACAGATCACCATACAAAAACCCAGCAGGAACAGCCACAAACTTCAAACATACCTCTCAATATCATGGCACAAGAAATCTGGACAAAGCATGACCATGTGGGGACAAAATACCAAAAAAAAACACATTTTAAATACTGCTCTTATACCCTTAGGAAGTTGCTAGAACAGAATTTGTTGGCATGCAGTTTCTGAAAGACATGAAATCTGAAGCTCAAAGTCATGTAGTTACTTAGTGTCTTTACTCAATCATACTGGTGATTTGTCAGAAAAGCATAAATTTTATGAAGAACTGGCCAAAAATAAGAGGCAAAAGTCTGGACATTTTGTGAAAGATATGGAAAGGTGACAGTAAGACTCCGAAGGAACTGTGCCGACAGGCAGAAGACCACACAGCCGATGGCCCAACAAGTGCAACTGCTTGACAGGGGTCTGCCATACCTCTCAATCTCTTAGAGCAAGAAACTTAAATAATGCCCAACCAGTGGAGGGACAAAGGATAAAAAGTTAGGGGAAGCAAAAAATCCGGACAAGCAAAACCAATGACTGTTGTCTGGATAATATCTCAATACAGTCTTATTAGCAGCAGGATTGTACAAAGTAACTTAAAAATAAAACAAAAACCACCAACAAGACAGCCCCACGCTGAAGGATAAAGCTGCCGAAGATGCAGAAACCTTTACAAATGCGCTCTGAGCACCTGCAAGGATGCATGGATCGTGCCATCCCTAGCAAAATCGAGAAGGAAACCAGTCTGGTGGACCCCTGCCATAAACAGGCTATACAATAGAAGGAGGAAACTAGTTCAGAAAAAAAGCAAATCCCAAGAAGGAAAGACATTCCTGATCAGTATCAGTAAGAAACTAAGGTCCCTCATAAAATCATCCAAGGCCAACTTCGAAAGAAAAATAGTCAAGGATTTAAAAGATAACCACAAAGCCTTCTTTAGCTATGTTAAGAATCTAAGTGGCAACTCACAGATATGCACTGAACTAGTGCAAAATAGCACAAAATATACTGAACCTACTGATATTGCCAACATCCTGGCAGATAGGTTTAGTGCAAAACTTCACCCCCCTCTCACCCCCAAAAGGACACACAACAATTCCAGAGAAGTGTAGTGTCCCGGAAATCAGACGCACTGGTGAAAACAGCCCTTTCAAAAGCCATAAACACAGCGTCAATGGGGCCAGACAGTGTCCCAGGCTGCGTCTTGCACAAACTACAGAACAAAATAACCCCCCACCTAAACACACTGTTCAACCTCAGCCTCTCCACAGGCTACATGCCCATAGAATGGCGCATAGCAATGGTTATTCCACTCCACAAAGAAGGGGGTCACAACTGGCCCTGGTAACTATCGCCCCATAAGCCCGACTAGCCTGGTCTGCAAGGCTAAGGAGTGCATCATCATGGAACTCATTAACAAAGACATTGGGAACCTCCAAACACTCGACCCGACCCAGTTCGGCTTTGTTAAGGGCAGATCATGCCTACTAAACCTGCTGGACTTCTTCGAGACAGTCACCAAGGCCATAGACGAGGGAAAGGTGGTTCCGCACAGCCTACCTTGACCTCACCAAGGCTTTCGACACCATTCCCCCCGGGGTATTACAGAAAAACTCACCAGCCTAAACATAAACCTCTACATCACGAGATGGGTTGACAACTGGCTTACAGACAGAACTCACACGGTAAGAATAGCGGGCTCCAGGTCCGACTCTAAACCAGTCACAAGTGGTGTCCCACAAGGGTCGGTCTTGGGACCCCTACTGTTCGGCATATACTTCTCAGAAGTACAGGCAAACACAGGAGGACTACGGCTAACCAAGTTTGCAGATGACTGCAATCTGGGAGCCATAACTGACTCTCCGGCTGACACGGACATCCTCCAAAAGGGCCTTACTGAGACGGACACCTGGTGTCAATGTCATGGCCTCAAGCTAAATTCCAAAAAATGCATAGTCATCACGTTTGGGAAAAACAAAAAGCCCACGAATTACCACATAGGTGGCAGCCCCCTTAATACAGAAGGGGTAATAAGAGATCTGGGGACCCAGGTAGACAGTAATCTCTCATGTTACTATGAATTAAACTAGAATTAAACTAGTTAAAAAGTAAATTAAAACTTGCAAATCTAAAACAGTCCTAAGTTGGGAGGGTGGTTTAATGGCTAAGGTGTTTGCCTTACAAACACAACGTGCAGGGTTTGAGTCTCACAGGGGATAATTGGCTAGGCTTAAAATAGCTCGCAAGGGCAGTTAGCTTAGTACTATCCTATGATCCTATGAACTGTAAGTACCTAAAACAAGTTAAATATAAAATTCAAGTAGAGAAAATTTGTATAATACCACATTTAAAACATAGTGAATATACATTGTATAAAAATCAACAGAAATGTTAAAATCCATGTCAAAGCTGTTTAAACTAAAACCAACAGCACCATCTAGTGGTCGTGAAATAATTTAACCCATAAAGTAATGGAAGGTAAATAAATGTAATAAAATATACATAGTAATGATGAAGATAAAAACAAACTTCTTGTATTACAGCCTGGCGGCTCACAGTTTTAGCACTGGGGCTAGGGAAATATCATTTAGACCAGGGTATTTGTTTGCCTCTAGCAAGATCTGCTAGTACACCTCCCTGTACTCAATCCTGATCTCCCACAGTTGTTCTTCTTTCGGCCTTTCCCGGTTAGGGGTCGCCACAGCGGAACTCCGGTCCACTAATGATTGGCAGTAGATTTTTACGGTGCCAAGGTGCCAGCTCGAAGCCCAACCTTCAATGAAGGCATGCCCATTCTACGCATGTCTTTCGAACGCCACTCAACCCCAGGGAGGACATGCAGACTCCACACAGAAGGCGCTCCAGCAGAGAATCGAATAGGAGAACCTCTTGCTGTGAGGCAACAATGCTACTGCTGCACCACCGCAGGGTCCTCCTCTCAAACTCTTTGCAATCTCTTCTATTACGAAAAAAGAAAAAGTGTCCCCAACACAGGACAGAGTGCGTTTGTAAAGAACACTCCTTAACACAGATATCATTTATATGCTCGTAAATTCTTTTTTTCAATTTTCTCTCAGTTTTCCCTATGTAGAAGGCAGTGCATTTACTGCACAGGGTTATATAGACCAGGCCAAAAGAGTCACGAACTGCGCACGTTGCTAGAAAAACAAAAATTCATGACTAGTAAAAACAGTGCTGCTCTACTAATAATATATCTACACTGGGGACAAGAACCACACTCAGAAGTAACAGTTGTTCTAGTATTCATATGGGTGCACTCGTACGTTCTAGGTGATCTTTCACATTAGGACTCCTACTATAAATAATGTTAAAAGGGGTGGCAAAGATGGGATCCAGATCAGATAATTGATAGAACTTGTACCATTCTTTCTCCAAGATTTATCTAATCATTCTGGAGTCACCACTGAACTCTGTAATAAAGGCTTTGACAAAAGATGGATCACCACTAACTTGCTTACCATGCCCGTGGAAATCCACTGCAACACCCTCAGTTGTGACATCCACCCCTAAAATAGGATTAAACCTACCCTGCCTGCCATCAAGAACATCATACACCTTCTGGACCATGTCCACGGGGTATCCCCTATCCAGAAACATATTGAATAAAACTTGACATTCCTCAACAAAGTCAACATCAGCAGAACACATCCTGCAGATACGGACAAACTGCCCTTTAACTACACAAACCTTTTGATGGTGCAGGTGTGAACTAGTAAAATAAAGAAGGGAATTGGAATAGGTAGGTTTCCTGAATATTCTGGACTTAAATCCAGATTCAAATTTCTCTACCGTAACATCCAGGTAGTTTACTTTATAAATGTCTTGTTAGTGTGTAAACCATAAAAATGAGGTGGTACCAGATCTATATTCTATAAATTCCTTCAATCTGTCTTCCGTATCCACCCAAAAAATTGCAATGTCGTCCAAAAAAGGTTTACAAAGTGTCCAGCAATCTCTGTATGGAGAATTAAAAATATATAGATACTCCCAAGTACATCAAAATCATGTTTGCATACAATGGGGCACAATGAGCCCTCATAGCCACATCAGATGTTTGGTGAAAAAACTCGCCTTCAAAAAATTTAAAATTGTTTTTCAACACTAGTTCCATTCAAGTCAAATAATTGTGCACTTCACTGTCTGACAAGATGACCAAATAATCTTAAAGCCTCCTTGAACCATTATAAACCTAGTGTGTGTGGCATACAACTAAATAAATCAATAATGTCTGTGGTCACAAACCCTAACTGCTCACTGAATTGTTGCTGTTTCACACTACGTAAAAAGTCCCAAGAGTCATTAAGTACATTAAAATCCCCTAAAGGTATGTTTTTCAACTTAACATCCAGAAACTTGGCTAGAGGGGGCGTAACTGATCCCTCAGCTGCAACAATAGGACGTAAAGGGGGTCAGAAATGCTTTTGTAGACCTTGGGAATCCCAAAAATTGCTGCCACTCTTGGTTTATCATTATGAAGGAAGGTAAAGTCCTGCTGATCAATAAAACCCTCCAATAAAAAATCATTTAAAATAATGTAAATGTTCCTGTAAGGTACACTGATTTCACTGAGGGAGGCTCTGGAATACCTCTCAGTGTCACCAAGTAGGTTTAAAATCCTAGCCTCAATCTATTTTATTCATCAAAACTATTTTTTCACCCTTGTCAAGTTTCATGACCGTAACAGTGTTGTTTCTCTTAAGGTCACCAATCACCATTCTTTCACTGGGTGTCAAATTAGAAGGAAGTTTGTTACCTAAAACACCCTTTCTTAGTTTGTTTTCCAAAACAATTTCAAAAGTTCTGCAACTGTGGGTGGAGGGGGAGGGTTGTACACACTTTTCTTCCTAAGGTCATTACTTGCTGTCTGGTCAAAATTATGCCCCAACAGCAATTCTAAATTCTTTTTCATCAGGAATAGCTTTAGATCAATAATATTACTAATGTTGCATTTCCTTCACAAGATAAAATTAAACTCCTTGGTAAACAAACCAAAATGTCGCTGACTGACCTCAATGTAACTGTAGTTAAATATGTTGTAACCATTTACAGTTAATCTAAAACCATCTACAATAATATCATTTTTCATTTTCGAGATACTCGTATCTAGGCTCTCCTTTGACCCCCCCCCCCAATAGTCAAAGCTGCATCTCTGAGGCCGCTTGTTCATCAGTCTCTCCGATCTGTGTAGGGGGGTACTCTAAAGGGTGTTGGTAGTCTAAAGGGTGCTCATTTGCATCAAAATCATTAACTTCTATAAACCTACCTTTCAAAGAATAGTCTCAAAAAGTATTACCAGAATTCCCATCATTTCTCTCAATGGGTGTTACCCCTAGGTTTTGGATAGCAACGTTGCTCCAAATATTCTTTCCTGTCTATCAAATTTTCTCTTTTTATGGTTAATAATCACAGTACATTTTTTGTCAACACAATCCCTAGCCTCATAGTATATCTTCTTTTAATCTTCCACAGAAAATAATAAATCATTAACAAAAACATCACCACCAAGAGAACTAAAACTTCAATAAGTCCTACGGGAAAACTCGAAATACAAGACAACTTAGATGTAGGTCTGAGATGCACCTCACAGCGCAACACCAGCCGAGAATCAATAAAACAATAAACCCACACCAGGTTCAATATAACCAACTGACATTCAGTAATTTCAAACCTCACCAATTGAGGAACAGGTTCAGAGGAAGTGAAATTTCTATATCCTTAGAGAAAACTTGACATTTGTTAAGTTTGTGAAATACTTGGCACCTTACAAAGACAAGAAGGAAATCTATAGACAGCAAGGTGGTAATGTAACCAGAATAGTAAAGTTTACTGAAAAACAAGGGACTGAAAAACTCTATATCCCAGAATCCTAGCTTCGCCTACCTCAGATCTCGCTTTGGTTCCTACTATCCCTCGGCTCTAGTAACAGACATATAACAGGCTAAAGTTATACAGTTTCCACCTCTAACAACAACCCCAAGATATAATGTCCACACTTCTAGCTATGCCCACTATTAATAGTGGCCAAATGTATAAAAAAGAGGCAACAGGAAAACACAGAATAACCATATAACGCGCTACTTCCTCCCACTCCAGTAGAAAGAGGGCAGGATTCCCTCCTCCCACAAACCTGTCCAGAACCATGGAAGGCTCGCCAGGTGGTAGAAGAGAAGTATACAAGTAACAGTATCTGGAACTAGGTCTAAAAAATGGGTATACCAGGCCTCATAGGACATAGAGCGGCAGCCGAATAGCTAAAGAAGAAATATGGATGTGTAGTCAAGATAAGCTCTGTATGTAGAGAGGTATCTTTAGAACAAAGGTGGAAATCTAAGTGCACCAGGTAGGCCAGTCTTATAGGCATGAATAAGTCTAGGTAAAGAGAAGTCTTATGCCAGTTGGCTTGGTGTAACCTCTCAATGTCCAGTAGGAAATGGGATCTTGCTGCATGGGACTGCCAGCCCTAGTAAATGAGCAAAAGGTGAGATTTGGCAGCTCAAGCTACTAACCAAAATGACACTGGTGTCTAGAAGCAATAGCTTTGATATAAAGAAACCTTTTTGAGTTCTAAGGTTGAATCACTTCTGTCTCAAGTCAGAGTTGAGCATAGATTTCGGCGAAACATCCATAGTAAAAGGTTTCGTGGTCTTTACTCCTTTACATTCATTTTTGGCAGATGAATCTGTTAAAACAAGGGTTTAGGGTCAGAGTAGTTAAACATCTGGAGAACTGCTTTTGGGTTACTGGATTTGAAAACTCTGCTTTCCATGATGTAAACAGCTGACCGTTTTTAGGTAACTGCCGACCCACTGTTTAGTAGTAAGGGAATGATTAAATGAAGCAGCAGTTTTCCTGAATTTTGTCAGGCTTTATTTGGAATACTCCCTTTAAAAGTTAATGAAGATGCAGGTTTGATGTTTAAAAATGGAGTTGAAAAAGGAGAAGAAAAAAGGACGGCCTCTTTCCAAAAGAAACTCTTACAGGAAGGATGATGCGAGAACTACGAAACATGAGAAAAGAAATTTAATTCCCCAGCGATGAGGAGGTGAAGGAACAGAGTCAGTGATGAGAAGAGAAGAAGGGAGGAAAAACTGCTTTCAAAGTTCAGCAAGAAGTGTAAGAAATTTAGAATGGAATTGGAAGAATCTACTATTTGGACCTTAGAGGTAAGGAGAGAAAAGCTTTCTCAATCTTACTTTGCAGAAAATCTTGGGACAGTAGGGCGGAGGGGGGAAAGGAATAATTGGATGGGAGAAAGGTCTGATATGCCAAGAAGCCTTGAGATGAGATGAAGAGGAGGAGTGCATGGGAAGCAAGAAAATCAAGGAAGAGTGAGATGAAAGGAAAAGGATCATCATCCTTTGGAGAGTGGGAAATAGGGCCCTTCCATCAAGAAAACAAAGTGGAGGAGGGAAGAGATATGAAGATCAACAATCCAATTGAACGTAGAGCATAAATGAGGAACTTGATTCTGTTGGAGTGGAGAACCAAGCAGTGAGGAGAGGGCCTGAGAGGAAGTAGAGGCCCAAACTTGATGAGAGAAAGATGGAAAATGGCCAAAGAGTCCAGTCCTGGCCCAAAGATGGACTAGTATCCCCCGAAGGGAGGTCTGGGAAAGGGAATAAGTTGCTGACTCTGCACTTGCTGTTTTGGACCTGAGCAAAGATCGCAGCAAGGCTGACCCTACTTGAGGAAGAAGTCTCTTCAGAGACAGGGTAGTTTGATTGGGTTAATAGCAGCCCAGCTGAGTGTTCTCACCATTCGAATAAATGTAGGAGCACTACAGAAGATGGACCTGACCAAGTGAGCAAAACTTCAATTTGCCAGAGTGTTTCACTACTGCAAGGCGCCACAAAGGGCACTCTCGGTGTGTCCAAGATTGTGATTGGATCAACATGGACAGTCTGTTTGTGGAATTTTCGCTCGACATCCCAAGACGCGGTTGAAGGGAGAAAACGCTGTAGGTATAAAACAGCTCCACTTTGTGCAAGGATATTCGCGTGGCCCAAGCAAAGTTCCTTGTCTGGATTGCTCTCAGACATATCCACCTGTCAGATTGCTTGCGCCGCCGATGTGCTCATCTCCAGGTGGAATTGTAGAAGCCCCATTCAGACATCTGCTTGGTGTGCCCTGGACCCGGAGGGCGTTGACAATGCCCATGTGGTGTGATGGAGGGAAGTGATATCACCCCAAGCAACCTGGAAAGAGACGTTCCAATGAAGGATCCGTGAGAGCTTGGGGAAGTTCCTGAGAAGAGGAGGCTCTGGCCATTTGGACCAGAGAGGTATGGAAGTAATTCAAGCCAACACCTTTAGTTGCTGCACGAGCAGCACCACCGGTGAGACAGTGTAATAATGCCCAATGCTTGGAAAACAGAGTTGAATTGGAGAAATCTGTTGTTGCCTTTGTTAACAGACATAACGGCTGTTGCACAAATTGGACTTTGTAGGTGTATTGACGACAAAAACTTGTTTTCCTGGTTCAAGTAAATATGCAGACAGTTTTTGACAGATGCTTTTAAATCAGTGAGGTAGCCACCAAAGGATGGAAATAAAGGGAGCTGTTGTGACAGTGAGATACAAAGTTTAAGACATTTAAAAAAGACCCATTCTGGCCAGGAGAAACCAGGACTTTGTGGCATCAGGTGAAGAGCCAAATCCATGCATAAAGAGCAGTCCTGGGATGCTTTAAAATGAGCGTCCCAGCCGGGGATATAGGTGAGATTGGAGCCTGACCCGCAAATGTAGGAGTCTAAAACTTGGGGGTCTGAAGGCGAAGCCATCATTCCTTTTCCCATTCCCATCTTTCTGGGAGAGATAGTCGTACTGAGATCCATATAGAAAGAATGGATGAAGTCTGTCAGACATACTTCTTTTCCCAATTGGTACAGATCTTGTGATTTCCATCCCGATATAAATTCCTTTCCTGAATAGCTTTCGATTGGAAGATTTTGAATTGACCCTAAAATCCTGGATTCTAACTCTGGAGCTGTGGAAAGAGATTCCTTGCTTTTGTTTTTGTTTTTGTTGCACCTGGCTTAATAGCTCTTTTGAAAGGGAAAACTTATTGAGGATTCATGATCCTGATGAAGGGTGGACCAGGTCGTAGATGGAACATTCTGAAAGGAAAGACCCAAGCTGCCTTTGTCAGCAACACCCTGGACTTCTACCTCCAGGGATCCACAGTCAGGATGCCCCGAAGGTTGGCTGGAACCCAACGCTCAAGGGCCGTGGAGCCAAGCAAGAGTTTGTCTCGTGATTGCCCGGGTCTCTCTCTCTACCTCTCTCCTCTCCGGGCGGCTACGAACCCTTTTACGGAAGGGGCTTCGCTCCCTCTTGATTTTCTCTCGCCTCCTAGAAGTCCCCGCCTCTACTCTGGACGGCAAAATCTTTCCCCTCTCTGGCCTTTGGGGTCTTCCTTCGAGGAGTGGAAAAACGGACTCCCAAAGGAGAGGGTCTTGCCATCCGGGAGCCAACCTAAAAAAGGGATGTTCCATCTAGTGAAAATTTGCAGAGTGTGGATCAAAAGGGATGCCAATTCAAAAGGAGTTTGAGGGGCTCACCCTATAAGTCGCTGCGTAGTAATTGCATTAAAGGCCTCCGTATGCGGATCACGTCTGCAGCTACCTATGCACGGCGTTAAAAGGCCCTTATCTCAATAAAAAGAGGATAGCCAGCTGGAGGAGTTTTTGATGTAGGCTTCGCAGCTAGAGGCGGTTTTAGCATTTCACTCGCTTCTTTGATACAGGGTTTCTAATTTCAGGAATGAAATGGCTAGGCCTTTAAAGACGAAAGTGAAATGGCTCAGGTAATGGCATCAATCCATGTAATCCACAGCCAGGAGCTTCTCCGCCCCGATCCTTGGATGGACGAGCACTGAAGGAGTTTTTGATATCTTCTCCACTGAAGGATCAGCCCTACATTGTTTCGGAGTCTCCACTTTGATATCCACAGAGACCTTTGATAAAATTTCTTCCCAGCTGGAGGGGTGATGAATTTGGGGGTTCCTGGGAGCCCGTCCCTGCCTGGAAGGGGGAGAGCCCATGGCCTTTTGCAACACACCCAGGAGGTGGTCGAGGCTGGCCCCCAGGAGGAAGGACGAGACCCAAACGCCAAGATACACAAGGAGACATCCAGAAGGAGGAAGGGCTACTGACCCCTGTTTGTTAAGATCTGTTTCGTCTGCAAAAAGGAATAGGGGAGGAAGTCTGTTCATCCACCCTAATCAATCATCCAGATCTGTGTCGGGTGTGATAGACAGCAGGTCCAGCCTCTTCTCCGAGTCTCTCTTCCGAGGGGAGGAGTTGGCCTCTCAGGAGAGGCCTCGAAGAAGGGGTCCAGGTGCTGGCTCTGCAGGAGAGAGGTCTTGCTGGAGCCGAATTGGAGTGAGGGCAGCACCCTGGAGGCAGCAGAGGAGAGTGGCGGAGTGAGCTGTGGACAAGGCAGAGCACCCCTCAGAGGCCAGCATGACTAGAGCACCCCGCAGAGGTCCCAGGCCAGAGGTCCGGGCCCCGAGAGCCCTCGACCCGGCAGTGATGGAGCCGAGGCTCCCCCGATTGCCGACGCAGGAGGAGGGCGCCGGGAGAGGAAAGGGGTGGAGGCCGGTCCCAGTCGGAGCCGAACACTCCGGAGGGAGCCGGCGAGAGAGAGCGCGCCACGCGGCGTTCCCACATTTGAAAACGGAGAGCCGAACATCTTAGTGCCCGGA
The DNA here is from genome assembly GCF_019279795.1 of Protopterus annectens. Classification (NCBI taxonomy): domain Eukaryota; kingdom Metazoa; phylum Chordata; order Ceratodontiformes; family Protopteridae; genus Protopterus; species Protopterus annectens. The sequence goes on from NC_056743.1 coordinate 842,282,363, forward strand.
AGCGACCCGGCACGACCGGGCTAGACCGTTGATGGACCTGGGGAGAGCTCAGGAGGAGGAAGGTGGAAGGGAGTTGACTGGGCCCGTGGCATGAGCTGGGCGAGTCGACTTCTCAGTCCTCCTGACTTAAGTAGTCGAGACACTACCCTCTGAACAGGAGGACACCTCAGAAACCTCAAACCTAGCTGAACCAGACAGAGAAGAGAACATGGAGATCTTGAGGAGCGAGAAGAGAGTGATGAGTGAGGAGTCAAGATGAACTCAGCTCACTCGGCTCTGGGGCCAGCCGCACGGGCGGAAGACCCAATCTCGGACACCCGGTACTCCGCAGAGCCGAGGTGCCCTTAGCCCCGCTGGTGACGCACCTGAGAGCCGAAACTCCAGCCGAGCCGACAAAGGCAGGCCTCGCTCGAGGGCCGCAAGCCTGTCGAGAGGTCTGCTGGACCTTTCGGCCTTTGACAGACACAGCCCTTGAGGGTTTCCCAGAATCTTCCTCAAAAACAAGCCTCTTTAAAATCAGCCTCCTTTCCTGTTTCTGTTTTTCCTGGCCTGCAGGCAGGCAGGACTGCACAGACACAGGCACACAAGAGACAGCAGCAACAGAGAGTAGTGCAAAGACTCACACACATTCTACAGACACCAGCTGACTACTCTTGTTGTTTCCTCCTTAGACATAGAGCAACTGGTGAAAACACACACACACACTCAAACACACACACTATAAATCACGTCAGAAAGAAATTACTTAGTTATACTAAATAAGAAATAAAAGTATAAAAGTACAAATAAGTAACAGAAACAACTACACAAACACCAAACACTAGGAAGGAAGGGCCAAGGGAAAATCCAAAAAAATCTAAAAGAGAAAGAAACGAAAAAATATTAGTTCGATAAAGTACAAAACTGAACTACACACAGGACAATAATTAATTAAAAAAAAAACTAAAAACAGAGTTTTTTTAAAAAAAAAAAAAAAACACCAGGAACCGAACCGAACAACAACCCCTCTAGCTGCAAACGGCAATCTGAGGTAACTCTCTCTAGCATTGTGATATAGGGGGAGGGCTCGAGCTGGTGGAACCAAAACTCGAGCTTTAGAGGAAGTAGGTCGGCCGAGGTCGGTGGTCTCAACCCATCCAGCAAGAATGAAGGCGAGATAGACAACTTAACATCAATGGTTCACTGAAAGTAAAGGGCCAACAGAACTGTGGAGGGGAAAAAAAACAAAACAAACAAACAAAAAAAAAAAGACAGTAGAGTGTGCTCCAAAAGATAAAAATGAAAAGCAATATACACAGTGTTGACTCTGAGGGAAGAAAGCAGAACGCATTGCACAATAAAAAGAAGTTAAATAAAGATCTGATGAGTTAGGGACACTGTAGTGCATTACAGGAAGAGGAATGAGCTCAAGACTAGGATCCAGAGTCTAGAAAAAGGCCGAGCCGAATCTGAGGATCAGATCCAAGACCTTAGTGAGGAAGAATGAAAAGGACATCAGATCAGCGTTTTCCAAATCTCACAATTAAGAAAGCAAAGTAAAGGTGTACAGGAATCTCACCTGCCATGGGAAGAATGCATGGAGCAAAACAGGAGACATGCATTCCCCTGTTTGGCAAACAGGAGAATACGCAAATGGTTGACATATGTGGGGTAGGGGTTGGCATAATGGTCAAGGTCTTTAAGATTACTGACCTCTGATTACTGGCTAGGCTTATAATAGTCTACAGACTGATAGCCTAGTATTCACTTATGAACCTATAAAACTGGAAGTGCCCCACTACAGAGAGTCTGACTAGACTACTACTAATCTTCAACTCCAGAAAAAGAACACAGAAGCCCAAGTCACCAGTATGTTTACTTATCCAGAGATGTGAAAAGCTAACACAGAGTGAAGCTCCTGTCTAGAGCCCATTACCAGATGCACATCATACCTCTGCTCTGCAGAAAGGGATACTGTGCATGCTTCCCTTTCTTTGTTTAGATCTCAAACATAATGGAATGGTTGTTAGACTGAATCAATGGCCCTTTGCTTCAGTTTCAGCTACAAGACTTTCAAAACGGTTTAAAGACAGCTCCATTAGCTGAGAAGGAAAAGGGTGGGATCCAAATCATGTCAGCAAAGCTTCTGCCAAGAGGAGCCACAACTAGTGTAACTGCACGAAAAGAAAACCGATGAGGACTGCCCACCACTGTAAGGAAACAGCCTGAAAGTACAGTTTTGTACCTACCATAAATGTAGATGTCCGAACAGGATAGCATCTGCAGTCATAACAAATGGGTTGTCCTGTCGTCAGGCAGCCCTTCGGTCGGCCGGATTCCAAAGTCTGGGTCTGGCCTCGGCTGGTGTCGCACTTCACCCGACGTCATCTCTGCTGGACTTCGGGTATAAAGGCATCAGCCGACGCCATTTTCCTCAGTGTTTCTTGCCCCAGATGCCAGTTGCCCTCTTGGAAAACTAAATTTTGGGTAAATGCCAATGTTTCCAAAAAAAAGGTAGGCAAACACAAAAAATAAGCATGTAAGTACATATATACAAACAAATACACCATAAGAGATCCCCCCCCAGCTAGCTATTAGGAGGGTAAATACCCTAGGAATACCACAGAGGGAAGGAGGGTGGGTAATCCTGACTGCAGATGCTATCCTGTTCGGACATCTACATTTATGGTAGGTACAAAACTGTACTATGTCCTTCAAGGATGCATCTGCAGTCATAACAAATGGGTAGAATACCATAGCCAAACTAGGGAGGAGGAAGAAGAATTATGGTGTAGTTAGGATCCCTTGCAATACAGCAGTGGCAAACCCTGCTCGGGATCTAGAGTATAGAGGTAAGTTATAATGCTTGGCAAATGTATGCACGGAGGTCCAAGTAGCCGCCTCAATAATGTCCTTGGTTGCCACTCCTCGTAAGAAAGCTGTGGTAGTGGCTGTAGCCCTTGTAGAGTGAGGTCTTATGTTCTGTGGAATTGGTTTTCCATGGTAGGAGTAACAGAATCTGATGCAATTTTCTATCCACTTGGAGATTGTCTGTTTGGAAATTGCTTTTCCTTCCCTTCCTGTTGCATAGGCCACTAGAAGCTGGTCAGTTTTTCTATTGCCCTTGGTTCTGTCCAGGTAGTAGCGCAACTGTCTATGTACATCCAAGGTATGCAGCAGTCTTTCCCCCCTGTTCTGTGGATTGGGAAAGAAGGTAGGTAGGTGGATTGCCTGGTTTAGAGACACTCTGGATACCACCTTAGGCATAAATGTAGGATTAGTTCTCATGGATACTCTATCTTGATGGAAGATTAGGAAGGGCTGTACTGCCATTAAGGCCTGTAGTCCCGAAACCCTTCTTGCTGAAGTAATTGCCAGTAGGAAAGCAGTTTTCCAGGATAGGTGTTGAAGATCTGCTGTTGCTGCTGGTTCGAATGGAGGGAGTGTCAATTTTTCTAGCACAAAGTTCAAGTCCCATGCTGGTAATGGTGGTTTCCTAGGAGGTTTTACATTCTTGATTCCTCTGAGGAACTGCCTGAGTAGAGGATGTGAGAAGACAGGGGATCAAGCTGTATTCTGCAGAAATAGCTGATGCATGTATCTTGATGGAGGAATAGGACAGGCCTGTATGGAGAAGCTCTGCCAAATACTCCAGGATGTTGGCAATATCTATCTTTGACACATCTTTTCCTCTTTCAGTGCTCCAAATGACAAACCTTTTCCATTTCCTGCATAGTTCCTTCTTGTAGAAGGTCTGCGGGCCTCCAGGATAATGTCTTTAACCCTTTGGGATAAATCTGGGTTAGTTGCTGTTATGTAATGTTCCAGGCAGTTAGTTGCAGAGTTTTTAGATTTGGATGCATGATGTTGTAGTCGTTCTGAGTTAACATCAAAGGCATCAGGGGTAGTGTCCACGTTCTCCCCGTGACATGCTCCTCAGCAATGGATACCAGTGTTGTCTTGGCCAATTTGGAGCTATCAGAATTATCCTTGGACGCTCCTCTTTGATTTTCAGTAGTATCTTGTGCATCAAAGGAAGAGGTGGGAATGCATATGCTGTCAGGCCTTTCCAACTGAAGGATAGAGAGTCCACCTTCCATGCAAGTGGGTGGTATGTCCTTGTGCAGAATTTCTTGAGCTGGTGATTGAGTGGGGATGTGAACAGGTCTATTTGTGGCATTCCCCATTTCTGTGTGATGGCCTTGAAGATGTCCGGGTGTAGCATCCATTCGTGAGCGTCCGAGGTAGTTCTGCTTAACATGTCTGCTAGGATGTTTTCTTTTCCCGGTACAAATATTGCCTGTAACTGAATGTTGTAGCTCAGAGCCATATTCCATAGGTCCAGAGTCATTCGGCATAGGGGGTATGAATGAGTGCCTCCCTGTTTGTTGATGTACCACATGACTGTGGTGTTGTCTGTCCTTATCATCAAATGGCCTTCTTTGAGGAATGGTCTGAAATTCTGGATTGCTAGTTTTACTGCCAGCATTTCTTTTGATTTATGTGCAGGTGCAGTTGATCTGGGGTCCATAATCCTTGTATGCATTTGTCCAGCATGTGGGCCCCCAACCTAGGTCTGAGGCATCCGTTGTGATGGTTTGGCTTGCTTGAAAGTTGTGGAAGGGCAAGCCTGGGTTTGACTGGCATGCTTGAGCCCACCATAGGAACTCTTGTTTCAGGCATGGGATTAGTGGTATTTCGGTTTCTAAGCTGTGCCTGTGTTGAGACCATAAATTCTTTAGGTACCACTGTAGTTTTCTCATATGCAATCTGGCATGGGGGACCAGGATTATGCATGATGCCATGAAGCCCAAGGCATGCAGTACTTTTCTTGCTGTTAGTTTGTTCTGCTTTGTTAATGCCAAGAAGTAATGAGGGAGTTGTTCTTGTTTTTCTGCAGTTAGGAATGCCATCTGTTTTACTGTGTCCAATTCTGCACCCAAGAATGTTTTTGTTTGGGATGGTATTAGTCTTGACTTTTTTAAATTGACTGTGTATCCCAGGGCTTGTAGTAAGCAAATGACTCTTTGTAAGTCTTTTGTCAGTTTGCTTTTGTTGTCGGCTTGTGGCAGGCAGTCGTCCAGGTATGGATAAATTTGGATTCCTGTAGCCTGCAATGAGCGATTACTGATGCCAGGCATTTTGTGAATACTCTGGGCAGTAGATAAGCCAAAGGGCAATGCTGAGAATTGATAATGCTCTGATCCTGCAAGAAATCTGAGGTATCTTCTGCAATTTGGTCATATGGGGACGTGCAGGTATGCCTCCTTGAGATCTAGAGTTACCAGCCAACACTCCTTGCCCAGCATGGGAAGAAGTTGCTGTAGGGTCAGCATTTTGAATTTTGGGACAATGATGAATGTGTTTAAGGCGGACAGGTCTAGAATAGGTCTCCAACTTTTCTCTTTTCTTGGTACTAGGAAGAGTCTGGAGTAGAATCCTTTGCCCTGTTCTGTTGGTGGTACTCTTTCCACAGCTCTCATCTTTGTTAATTGAGCTATCTGCTTTAGAGCTTCTGTTTTCTGATTTGGAGGTAGGTTTGGCATTCCTCTTTTTACTGGTACGGTGTGGAAGTGAAACCTGTAGCCTTGGTCTATGGTCTGCAAAATCCACTTGTCTTTTGTGATATAGTGCCAATTTTTTTGAAAATAAGGCTAACTTTCCGCCTAAGGGTGCTGCTATTTGTTCCCTGGTAGGCGGTGTCAGAGCCAAGTCACTGTGATTGTCCTGTTGCAGTGGCAGTGGTTGTGTCTGTGCCTCGCTGGTTATTGCCTTGCCACTGGCGCCCTCTGTAGGCACCTCCTCTGGATTGATTTCTGCCTCTGGAACGTCTATTCCTGCCTCTCTGAGATTTAGAGGAGTCTGGAAAGGACCAATTTTGGAAGGCCAGTTCCTGCTAAACCTTGGGGCTGAACCTGTAAGAAATCTTTAACTGTTTGTACAGATTTTGCCTTCTCTTCCATTTTCTTCATTACTTGCTGAGCAGGAGAACCAAATAGACTGGCCTTATCCATAGGAGCATCTAACAGTTTTGCTTTAACATGATCCGGCAAGACCTGTTCTTTCAACCATGCATGCCTTCTTATAACTGTGCCAGTCATGGCTGATCTAAATGAAGCCTCCAGTGCATCATAGCCACATTTTAAAGAATGGTTACTAACCTGCTGAATGTTATTCACCATTTCTAAAACATATTTCTTATCTAAGGAGTCATCAGAGGACAGTTTCTTAGTTAACTGATCAAGCATAAACTCTTGGTATTGGATCATATGAAACTGACAGTTCAAAGCTCTGGCTGAGAGAGTAGCAGAGGTGTAAACTTTTTTACCCCATCTCTAAGGACCTGGATTCCCTTTCAGAAGGGAGAGGGTTTTTTGCTGAGGTCGAAGCTACTGCCTTAGGCCCCTGGGAGATAGTCTCAGGATCTGCAAGTGGGGCCTTGTATAGGTGGTGATGAGTGTCCGTACCCTGTAAAACCTATCTGGTTTGGCAGGGGCTGGAGTTAAAGTATCAGGAGCAGTGCAAACATCATTAAATGCATCATCCACAACATGCAGAACTGGAGGTATAGCTAAGGGCCTATGTTGTGGTAAGTGTAGAAAGGTCCTAAGCCTTTTTCTTGAATCTGAGAAATCTTGTCCCTGCCATTGGAATTGCTCTCTCATGGCATGTAAGGTTTCCCCAAAGGAAAATTCCTCTGGTGGAGAGGCAGATGGAATAGATTCTTCAGCATCAGAATCTTCATAAGTAGAAAAAGGAGCCTCTGGATGGTCTGTAATGTCTGAATCATCAGAAGAATCATCTGAGGACACTGGCTCTGGGGGCTCTGCTCTAGGTCTCTTTTCTAGAGGCTGAGAGGCCCTGTCTGGGTGAGATTAGGATCCCCTTATTAAAGAGATGAGATCCTCTGCCAGATAAAGCATTTGAGAACTGGAACTGGGCCTGTGTGAGGGGGGCTTAACAGGCACTGATTTAGCAGTTTTGGCTGCTTTAGCCCTGGCAAAGGCCTTAATAGACATGGCTGCAGGAGGCCTAGCAGCACCACGTGCTGGGGTAGAGACATCCAAAGGGATGGTGTCTGATAATTCTATAGGAATCACATTAGTAGGCAAAACTTCAGAGGCCGATTCAACTAGGGTAGCAGGAGCCTCGGCAGTAGTCATGGATTCGGCTGAAGATTGACCCATTTGCTCGGTTTCGGCCGAAACCGAGACACTCGCGGTTTGCTTAACCGAGGTTTCGGCCGAAACCGGACCGCGAGTGTCGGTCTTTTCTTTGCTTTTTAACAATTTGAGAAGTCGGAGGATCAGACGGCATAATGTACGCAAAATCTGAGCCGAAAACTGTTCAGCAAACTCCGACCGACGCCTGCGTCGTCGGTTGAAGGAAGCACAGGCTAAACAGGCTGCTACGTCGTGGTCTGGGCCTAAACAAGGTAAGCAGTAAGAGTGGAAATCTTTATGAGGTATTTGTTTCCCACAAGTTAAACAGTTATTTACTTTTTCTGACATCGGCTGAGGCAAGAAAGAGTCCCCAACGGGGTACTTAGCTTTTAGAAGTCTTCGAAGTAGTATTCGGTAGTAGTAATCTCTGGATCTGACTGACCGGCACTTGCGAACAGCTTCTGCTTCGGGCGCCACGCGGCAAGAAAGACTGAGGAAAATGGTGTCGGCTGATGCCTTTATACCCGAAGTCCAGCAGAGATGACGTCGGGTGAAGTGCGACACCAGCCGAGGCCAGACCCAGACTTTGGAATCCGGCCGACCGAAGGGCTGCCTGACGACAGGACAACCCATTTGTTATGACTGCAGATGCATCCTTGAAGGACATCAGGCAAATATTGCCCAAGCAATAACATCAGCACAATAGAAGTTGCAGTGAGTTGTAGAAATCAAAGATTACCACGGACAGCATTTCTGACTAGCTACTAGACACACCCCTTGCATCCATCGTTAATAATGTAGCCATTCAAAAGGATACAATAATTTTATTTTCCTTCCATATTCAACTGTTCTATTAACTTGGCAGTTTCTGTTGTCATGAGAATGTCCCAAACAGCTAACTTGTATAGTGTGTATTTGCCACAGCAACTATGGCTTTTTTTTTTTTTTTTTTTTAATAGAAGATTACTACTTACAGTTTGCCACAAGATTTTTTGGGAGGGGGAAGGGGGTATATTTTATACCCTAAAAAGCTGCAAATGCCAACCATGAATTAAAAAACTCATGAAAACATTTTCTGATATTGCTAGCGTTGGCTTGTGTTTTGCAACCATTAAATTAGTTGCTGAGGAAATGTGCAAATTATCTTCCCACCCTCAGTCCAAAACTGGTTTTACTACAGACACACAAAAAAATTCATCCCAATTCCCAACTCTAAAATGACTATCAAAAGTAACACTTGTCATTAAATAAGCTATCAGATTTTAGAGAGACATACCAGTTTAAACTACTTAATCCTACTTTCTTTAAACAGGAAGTTTTCCTATTATCAGGAACCCATTTCTCTTCAAAAGATGTCTTAAAAGAGAAGACTCACTCAATTAATTTATGTCTCTACCTTTTCCCTTAACATCTAACATACTGATGTTGAATCTGTACTTCACTGTCTACCATAATTTATTGTATTTCTTTTAAGGATATACTGTTGCTCATCAAATAACTTAATATTCTTAATACATTTAGTATGTGCTTGGAATTTCTCTACTGTATTTTTCTGGAGCTTTTCCCCCCCAGTCTCCGCTGAAAATGGGCTTCTGCCCAGACGGACATTACCCGGTAAACAAATGTAATAAATAAATAAATGTTCAAAAATGTGATCTCCACAGAAATGAGATTATGCACTGCCTGCAAGTAATGCTGAACTGCAGGTTATGAAAAAAACTTGCATTAGCACTGTGCTTAAACTTTAAAAAAGTATTTCTTTACAGAAAGGATATTAAGACAATGGATATAAAAGATAGTCTTCTAGTAGACATCAGTGAGGGTAGCAAAAGCATTCAAGAGTACATGGGGTAGAGACAAGCTTGAGAGACTGAAAAGAAGCAAAAAATGTTTTACAGTCTAAGTGCCTTGTATCCAAGGAAGATCTGCATTCATTAAAATGCAAACAAATTAATACTGGATGAACTATGGTTTGCACTTGCATGTGTGCCTAGTCCACCCTATCCATGCAAGTGAAAAAGTCATACCGACAGCCCTTTAGTTCCCATAATGTTCAACTTTCACTGTGGTGTAAAACTTAACAGTCAAAGGATAGGAATGTGCATTCTTCCCACAGACCCAAATTTTCAAAATGACATCAATACAGTTAGAACTAGGAAACTGAGGCCCTCTCCATTTTTTTTTGCTTGAAGTGAAGTGATCTGCCACTCAAACTACTTCCTTATGTCACTGGCTACAACAAATCAACGTTAAAAATCTCACCCTCTTACCAGATATTGTACTGCTTTCTAGATTGAGTAAACATGCTATATTTGGATTTCATTTTGCAAGGATAACTATGATTTTTCATGGATCTGAAAATGCCTGTTGTGACATGACAGGCAAAACCCACAATTATCTCAATAACTAAATGAATCTACTGGTTACTGTAATTTTCTATGCTAAACTGAGCAACAGGAGATTCTTAACTGCATGGAAAGGCACATCGTACAGATGAAACATTTAATCTTGAAAAACTACCTACACGATGCTAAAAGTACAGTTTTGTACCTACCATAAATGTAGATGTTCGAAGATCCACATTGCTGCAGTCCTAACACTTGGGGTAGTCCGCTGTCCCAGTCGGCCCGAATACCAAAGTATATGGCTGACGTCGGTCAAGGCGCATTAGTCTGACGTCAGGACGTCAGGGTACAAATGCGCATGACCGACGTCATATCCTCAGTCTTTTCTTGCCCCAGATGTCAGAAGACCCTAAAAAGATAAGGCCTAAACCAAAAAACACCAAACACTCCTTCACCAAATATATATATATACAATATATACAAATTTACAAGAGTATAACCCCACCCACACAACCACCCCTAAACACAGAGGGGAAGGAGGGAGGGTAAATTGGACTGCAGCAATGTGGATCTTCGAACATCTACATTTATGGTAGGTACAAAACTGTACTATGTTCTTCATACCACATTGCTGCAGTCCTAACACTTGGGTAGAATCCCAAAGCAGAGGTAAGGGAGGCTGGCAAATCATAAAGAAGCAGGAGCTGTCAACATGCCCTGCAAAATAGCCGTGGCAAAACCAGCCCTAGATTTAGAGTAGAGAGGAAGGTGGTAATGCTTAGAGAAAGTATGCACTGAACTCCAAGTAGCTGCCTCCAAAATATCCTTAGTTGCCACCCCTTAGAAATGCTGTTGAAGTGGCAGTAGCCCTAGTGGAATGAGGCCTAATCCCAGCTGGAATCTCTTTGCCATGATGGGAATAACAAAATGCAATGCAAAACCCAATCCACTTAGAAATAGTTTGTTTTGACACAGGCTTGCCCTGAGAACTCAAAGCAAAAGAAACAAACAACTGCTGAGACTGCCTAAAATCCTTAGTCCTGCTTAAATAATAACGCAACTGCCTGTGTACATCTAAAGTGTGCAAAATCTTTTCCCCTTATTTTGGGGATCTGCATAAAAAGTAGGCAAATGAATAGTTTGGTTCAAAGCCACACTAGAAACCACCTTAGGCATAAAGGAAGGATTAGTACGTAATGATACCCTATCCTTATGGAAAATCAAAAAAGGCTCAACCGCCATAAGGGCCTGCAATTCAGAAACCCTTCTTGCAGAAGTAATGCCCAACAAAAAAGCAGTCTTCCATCACAAATATTTCAACTCAGCAGTGGCCGCAGGCTCAAAAGGTTGTAGAGTAAGTTTCTCCAACACAAAATTGAGATCCCAAGCAGGAGTAGGAGCTCTACGTGGGGGTCTTATATTCTTTGCCCCTCTAAGAAATTGCTTGAACAAAGGATGAGAAAACAATGGTGGGTCACAATCATAGTGAGCTGAAATTGCTGCAGCATGAATCTTAATGGAAGAGAAAGACAACCCTTTGTCCAATAACTCAGTCAGATATTGAAGAGCCACACTCAAATTAGGCTCAGAAACCTCCAAATTCTTTGCTGCACTCCAAAATAAAAATCTCTTCCATTTTTCTGCGTACACTTTCCTTGTACTAGGTCTTCTGGCTTCCATAATCACATTCAAAACTTGTTGAGGAAGTTGAGACCTGCTGTGTTTCAAAACAGAATATGCCAGGCTGTTAGATGAAGAGAGTGAAGCTTGACATTGAGTAGATGACCGTCCCTCTGAGACAATAGGTGTGGAATCAAAGGTAAAGGCCATGGAGGCTTCCTTACCAGACTCCTCAGTAATGGGTACCAGTGTTGCCGAGGCCAATCTGGAGCTATTAAAATCATCCTTGGCTTGTCTTGTCTGACTTTTAGGAGTACCTTTGGGAGAAGAGGCAGAGGTGGAAAGGCATACACATGAAGATTTGTCCAACTGAAAGAAAGAGCATCCACTTTCCAAGCTGTGTGATGAAACCTTTTGTGCAAAACTTTGGCAGCTGGTGGTTTAGTGGAGAAGCGAACAGATCTATGTCTGGAGTTCCCCATGACACTGTCAATTTCGAAATACATGAAGATCCAGTTTCCACTTGTGGGGATCCATGATTTGTCTGCTTAACACATCTGCTAAGGAGTTCTGTGCTCCCGGCAGAAACCTTGCCTGAAGAGTTAGTTGCAAGCTGAGTGCAGTCTCCCATAAAATCATTGCTTGCCTGCATAGAGGGTAAGAATGTGTTCCCCTTGTTTGTTGATGTACCACATGACAGTTGTGTTGTCTGTTAGAATCAACACCTGCCCTGGAAGAAGTAACTCCTTGAAAGCCATTAATGCAAACTGGACTGCTAACATCTCCTTCATGTTGATATGTAGATGCTGTAGTCTGGCAGGCCACTTGTCTTGTATCCACTTTCCATTCAGATGAGCTCCCAAGCTAAGTCTGAGGCATCTGTCGTTAGAATCTGACTCGCCTCTGGCTGGGTCACAGAGAGTCCCTTGTTTAGGTGACATTCCTGAGCCCACCACAAAAATTCCTTCTGAATGCAAGGTATTATTTGAATGACAGTGTCCAAATCCTGGCAGTGCTGTGTCCATACATTTTTGAGATACCATTGCAGCTTCCTCATATGCAGTTTGGCATTGGGAAGCACCAGAATACAAGATGCCATGAACCCTAAGGCTTGAAGGACTGTCCTTGCAGTCAGCCCGGACTGAAGAGATAGTTGATGGAAGTAAAGGGAAAGATTCTTTTGTTTGTCCGGGGTTAAAAAGGCCATCTGGGTTGCTGTATTCAGTCTCACACCCAGAAAGCACATGTCTTGAGAGGGTACTAGACTGGACTTTATTTCGTTTACAGAATACCCCAGGCATCTTAGCACTGCTATCACATATTCCAAATGCTGTAAAAGGTCTTCCTTTTCTTGAGCCAGAATCAGGCAGTCGTCCAAGTAAGGATAGATTTGTATTCCTTTTAGCCTGAAGTAAGCTATCACTGGAGCCAGAACCTTTGTGAATACTCTGGGCAGTAGATAAGCCAAAGGGCAATGCAGAGAACTGATAATGGGAATTCCCAGCTCGAAAACGCAGATACTTCCTGCAACTTAGTCTGATAGGTACATGAAGGTAAGCCTCCTTGAGATCTAAAGTTACCATCCAGTGATCCTTGCCCAGCAGAGGTAAAAGCTGTTGTAACGTCAACATTTTGAACTTGGGAATGTCTAGATAAGTGTTGAGGATAGATAAATCCAAAATTGGTCTCCACGTGTTCCCCTTCTTTGGTACTAGGAACAGGCGAGAATAAAATCCTAGGCCCCTTTCTGGCACAGGAACCGCTGAATGGCCCCTATTTGGAGTAACAGAAATTTGCTTGTGAGCCTCTTTTCTTTGTAGAGGAGGAATGTCTGGCATGCCTTTGAAAGGAGGCAAGGTATGGAAATAAAACCTGTAACCGTGGTGAATGATATCCAATACCCATCTGTCTTGGGTAATTAAACTCCAATTTTCTTTGAAAAGTGCCAGCCTTCCTCCCAAAGGTGCTGCCAGACGAGAAAGCACTGGCAGCTGAAAAGGCAGGTCATTGGGTCTGTTTACGAAAGGACTGACCCCTGCCCTCACCAGAAGACTGAGCAGGTGAACTCCCTGTTCTAGGCCTAAAAGAACCTTGAGCTCTGCCCCTACCACGTCTAGACCTACCCCTAGACTGGGAATCATAAGCAGGATATGTCCATCCCTTAGTAGGCCAATTTCTACTAAACTTCGGAGGCTGAACCTGCAAAAAATCTTTAACAGTCTGCATAGACTTAGCCTTGTCCTCCATTTTCTTTAAAACAGCTTCCACAGGCGAACCAAACAACACGTCAGACTGCAACGGAGCATCCAAAATCCTTGTCTTAACATGCTCAGCTAAATTCTGATCCCTTAGCCAGGCGTGCCTACGAAGAACAGAACCAGTGGCAGCCACCCTCGAAGAGGCCTGCACAGCATCAAAACCACATTGCAAGGAATGCTTACCCACCTGTTCAGACACATGAACTAAATCCTGCAACTCTTTACACTCAATACCTTCTGCCAGAGCATCCACCTTAGACTTCAATTGTGAAAGGAGATAATTTTGATATTTTAACATGTGGAACTGGCAATTCAAAGCCCTCATGGCTAAAGTGGAAGAAGTATACACCTTCTTTCCCCATCTATCCAAAGCCCTTGCCTCTTTATCAGGAGGAACAGGATTTTTAACAACAGAAGCCTTAACACCTTTAGGCCCCTGAGAAACAGTTTCTGGGTCTGCCCTAGGACTCTTAAAGAGATACTTATGAGCTTCAGGCACCCTATAATATCTATCTGGTTTAACTGGGGCAGGAGGCAAAGAATCAGGGTTCAGGGAAGCCTCTGCAAAAACATCTTCCACCACATCCAGAACAGGAGGTATAGCTAAAGGCCTATGCTGGGGTAAAACAAAATTCCCTAAGCCTCTTCCTGGAATCAGAGAAATCTTGGCCTTCCCATTTAAAATGCTCCCTCATGGAATGAAGAGTCTCTGAAAAAGAGAAATCCTCAGGAGGAGAAGCCAAGGAGTAGAATCATCCACATCAGAATCAGAATAAGGAGGAAACTCCTGCAAGTCTTCAGTCAAGACTCAGAAGCCTCCGAACACTGCTCAAAACTCTCAAGCTCAGGTTCCACCCTAGGCCTCTTATCAGGAGGGGGCATAGAACCTCTAATCATAGTAATCAAATCTTCTGCCATTTTAAGCATATGTTTCTTAGGCAAAGATCCTGAAGAAGTAGGAGAGACCCTCACTGAAGATAAACCTGGCCTGCCTCTCAAAGAAGCCTTGGAAACAGAAGCGGAGGGCCTAACCACCTTAGGAAGAGAGGGGAGAACAGCCACCTGAGAAGCCCCTTCAGCCTGGCCTACCTCCTGAGAAGACACATCTTGTAACAGTAAAGTCTCTCCCTGAGACTCCAAAGAAACTTCTGGCAGAACCTCCGGCTCCACTGAGCCTTCTAAAGAACCGACGTCCGGGACTGACGGTTCTTCCAACCTAGGCTTTACTGCTTTGTCCTTGCGCTTTTGGACGAAGCGGCGCCGGAGCATCCGACGGCATTTTATAATTACAACGCTTCCCAAAAACTAACCTGGCACAGTCTAACCTTCTCTTTATAGTGCGTTTGTTAAATCTAGCACAAGAGCGACATCCAACAACGTCATGCTCAGGCCCTAAACAAGGTATACACAAGGTATGGTAATCCCTATGAGGTATCTGTTTCCCACAAGAAATACAGTTATTCACTTTTTCTGACATCCGGTTAAATACTGAGGCAAGAAAAAACCAAAATATTCCCAACGGGTACTTAGCCAACTTTGATTCGGTCTGAAACTCCGACTTCAGAAAATTTCAGAACGCCAACCTGCACTCGCAAAACTGCTTCTGCATCGGACCATGCGGCAAAAAGACTGAGGATATGACGTCGGTCATGCGCATTTGTACCCTGACGTCCTGACGTCAGACTAATGCGCCTTGACCGACGTCAGCCATATACTTTGGTATTCGGGCCGACTGGGACAGCGGACTACCCCAAGTGTTAGGACTGCAGCAATGTGGTATGAAGAACATCTGTTTTACTAAAAAATCATTTGTTTCTGGTTCTAAATGCACTGCTACTATCACTAACTGTAGCCCTTCATGATACTGTGTACATACATGCAACCACACAAACTGAGCAGACAAGTTAAGAAGGTTTCTTACCATAACATTCCATCTGTGTTGCCCATCTTCATTCCATTAACCTGTGGGTATTGGTTCTGATCCTAGGAACTGACCGGCTGCTTATTTCCAACTTAAGCTTCCTGACTTGAGTTCCTCCTCCCTACCCATAATGCCCAGCTTCCCCAGAATACCTCAGATCGAGCTTGCCAAAAAGCATGAGACAAAGATGATCATCATACCCTTAAACACACAGATTAAACATGTATATACATATCTATACAAAGGAACATCAGCAGCTCAACAGAAGGAATAGACATTCTTTTGAAATTCTACCAGGCTTCCCAAAGACTTGGATGGGGGAAGGGGGGCAGGAAGGTTAATGAAAATGAAGACTGACAACACAGATGGAAAGTTATGGTAAGAACATAACTTAATTATCAGTGTTGTCCACTTCATTTTATTAACCTTTAGGACAGAGTCCCCAGCTACTAGAATCCAAGGTGGCCCTCATGGAAAGATATTCCTGAGTATAGCAGAACCAAAACCACTTCAACCCCTGGATATGATATCCAATTTGTTGTGTGTAACGAAGGTGTGGCGGATTTGACCAAGTATCAGCAGCACAAATACATTCAATTGAAACTCTAGATCAAAAAGCCTGAGACATAGCCACAGACTTTGCAGAATGCGCCTTTATTCATCCTGTTAAAAGAATATTTTTGAAAGAGTAGATAAAGGTGATACAGTCTTTCAACCATCTTGCTAGTGTAAATTTGGTAACAGATCTACCTCTCTCTGCATCTGAAAAACAAACTAACAACTGATCAGACTTCCTGAAGGGCTTGGTTCTATGTATATAAAACAAAAATGCCTATTTACATCAAGCAAATGCAGAGTGTATTCACCTTTGCTTTTGGTCTGATAATAAGGAAAAAAGATCGGAAGACTGATGGACTGATTAATGCTTCCCTCCTTAGCCACCTTGGCTTAAAAAAGGATCAATATACAGAGTCACTTTGTCCTTGTGGAAAATCAAATATGGAAATTTTGCCAAAGGGGCATGAAGTTCAGCCACTCTTCTGGCAGATGTAATAGCTACTAAAAACGGAGTTATCCAGGAAAGAAATTTAAAATCCACCGTCACTAAAGATTCAAAGGGCTGATAGACCAAGGCTTGTAAAATCATAAGATACCACAGGGGGAGTAGGATCTTTCACCGCAGGTTGAATCAGAAAAGTGCCCCTAAGAAATTCTTTACATAGCTTATAAGAAACAAGGGATAAGGAATCAAAACCAGTGTAAAAACTGGATATAGCAGCTAGTTGAACTTTGACAGTAGAATAACTAGTGCCATCCTTGAAAAGAGAAGTAAAAAAATCTAATAAAACTGCCACTGGACCTGTAAAGGGATCTATCTGCTTCTATTCAGCCCAAAAGGAAAGTCTCTTCCATTTACTATTATAAATTCTGTGAGATGAAGACCTACGTGATGAAATAAAATTTTCTCGAACGGGGGGAAGACAGCCTGGGAAATTTTGCCAGCATCGGAAGTGGAGAAACCATACAGTTGGTTTCAGGCCCTGAGCCTGGGTGTGGATGCCCTGATGGATGAGAAAGCAGATCTGGACCCAGATCCAGTCTCATCGGAGGGCAAACCAGGTGAGAACAAAGGACACAAAGATCACAGCAAGGATGACCCCATTTCTAGAAGATCATGTCTGCCATTGACTGATTCAGGAATCACTCATGAGGCATCAGTAACACTTAGCTGAGCCTGTCAGCTAATATGTTGGACTCCCCATAATGTGCATAGCTACCAGAAAGCGGTTGACAAAAATCACCCACTGCCACACTCTCACTGCTTCTCGACACAGGGGGTAAGACCTGGACCCTCCCGGTTTGCTGATGTACCAAACCACGGACATATTGCCCGTTTGGATTGCAATAGTCCCCAGAGGTAGAAAGCTGTCAAGTTCTTGCAACACTAGAAGAACTGCTCTCATCTCCAGTACACTGATATGCAAATTGGTCTCTTGGGGCATAGATGTGCCTTGGACTGTCAGACTCAGCCAATGCCCCCCCCCCCCCCCCCACAAGCTGACAGGCGTCCATGATCAAGGTGGTGTTCAGGGATAGAACAACAAATGGGTGCCCTTGAGTAACTTCTGTGGAGTGAAGCCACCAAAGTAGAGACTCCTTGCACACTCAAGACAGATTGATGGGAAAATTCAAAGGATTCCTGAGAAGTGACCTTTGGACCGCTAAGGTCCATTGTAATAACCCCATGTGAAAACGTGTCATGTGCAGAAAGGTTATAGTGACAGCCATTGAGCCTGCTGTTCTGAGAACTAGAACGGCTGGAGGTTTTGGAATGGTCAATAATCTGGCTGATGTGAAATCTCAAGTCTGATACCTAGTCAGTCGTGAGGTAAGCATAAGGTGTTCCCGTGTTCAGGCTGGCCCCGATGAAGTCTATGGCTGGTAGTGACTGGTTCCCAGCCTGAAATGCTGAAAATGCCTGGAGTGTCTGTCCATTTTTATATGGTAGTATGTGTCCTTTAGGTCTACAGACACATCCACTCACCCATTTTTAGGAGAGGTAAGATGGAGTGAATCGTGACCATTCTGAACTTCGTGTTGTTTCTCCTACTTGTTCAGAGAGGTCAGATCCAGGATAGGTCACAAGTCCTCTGTCTTCTTGGGTAGGAAAAAGAATCTGGAGTAAATACCCAATCCAATTTGATCAGGGGGACCTCTTGGATGACTCTTTTGCAGCAACTTTATTTCCTGGGCTGCATCCTCCCTCTAATTGGGTGGAACATCGAGGAGGTGATGTTTTTGTATGTGAGTTTCGGAAAAGGGAATGAAGTATCCTCTGGATACAATCCTTAACACCCATTTGTCGTTTGTGATGGCCTCCCAGGCTTCTGGGTGCAAGGAGAAACTTCTCCCAACTGCCTCCAGAGGGCAGCAGTTGGGCAACTAACGCAGGACTGCTGGTAGGGCTTTGTCCTGGAAAGTTTCCCGTGACTCCTGATTTTCAGGATCCCCTCAGCCACATGGGCAGCATCTCCCATTTTGACTATAGGGAAATTCTCCTAGTGTCCTGGAAAGGACCCTGCCACTTCCAAAACCACATCTTCTTACTCCCACACTGGCTCTTGGAAAATGTCTGTTGTGGTGTAGAAAGAAGGATTCTGATGGCAGACAAGGTCTTACCATCCTTCTCACTCTGGGATAGTGTCACAGACTGTAGGCCCAAACAAGGTGCAGCCATCCAGAGGGGCATTAATAAAGGACTGTTTGAAAGGCTCCACAAAATCACACAGCCTTATCAAGGCATGGCTCCATATGGCAATCCCGGAACCTGCTGTTCTTAAGGTACACTCCTGCAGCTTGAGAGATTAATCTCATGGACGCATTGGCTAAAGAATGTGGGGTAGTCAGCCTGGAGGAAAAGGACTCCTGTTCCTCAGCAGACATGGACCCAGGACTGAGCAAGAAAGTTCCTTGACTATGTCCCTTTGTAACCTGGTCAAGTGCGACAAATAGTTCAATGCCCAGAGTGTAAAAGCAGATGAGGCGTAAACGCTTTGGCCAAACCTGTCCAATGCCTGGGACTCTCGGTTCGTGGGGGGTGGACAGAGGAGCTTTCCAGGGCCAACTCCTCCTTGGTGGCTGCAGCAAAAAACACTCATCTATGGGGATATCCTCGGTCCAGAACAATTTGTCAACAGGGGCACTTAAAATCTTGTCTGCGCATTTAAGGATAGGCTCCATTGTATCCGGTTCCTTCCAAGCCCTCAACGACACCAGCTGAATGAGTGGATCAGCCTGGGGAGGGGGAGGGACACACCCAGATAGTAGATGGGCCAGACCCGAAAGCCTCCCACAGTACTAATTCCTCAGAGGAAGGTTTTTGGGCAGACAAACTACCCCTCTGGTGAAGGATTTCAAGAATGTCTTCAAAGGAGACCTCGTCAGGTGGTGATTTTGGAGATCCTTCTCCATCCTCAAAATCAGTATCCAGAGTGATTCCATAGGTGAATCAATGTACTTCCTTTCACACAACCTCTTCAGAGGGACCTCCTTGGGCATTACACTCCTGGTGTAGTGTTGGAAGAAGTCTGAGGATCTACCAAGGGAAGGGTGTGGAGGCTTTCCAGGGTCGGCTGTCCACGCGGCAGCTCAGAGACCTCAGACAAGTCCA
Organism: Protopterus annectens; assembly: GCF_019279795.1. NCBI lineage: Eukaryota > Metazoa > Chordata > Ceratodontiformes > Protopteridae > Protopterus > Protopterus annectens. The sequence continues at coordinate 842,301,820 of NC_056743.1, forward strand.
GTATGAGGAGAGGAAGGTTCCGTAGTGGTAAATGCCTAGGATCTCCTAGGGATGGAAAGAACCCTCTCCATGACCTCGAAAGTGGAAGGTCTCTGAAACACCTGGAGCTGTCCCACTGGTGCCAAGAACACCGGAGCAAACACCTCCCAGAGAGTTTGAGCCTCCCACTTTGAGGGAGGAGTAGGAGCCAAGCTGTCGAAGGCCAAAATTCAGAAGGGAAGAGCCGGCTCTGACAGCTTCGGAGTCTACAACAACCCCCCCCCCATCCCGGAACAGACCTTGATGCTACGGCCCCGAGCCATGCTCGGAACTGAAGCAGATGGAGCCGAGAAGGTCGGGGAGAAGGTCAGGGGCGAAGAGGAAATCTCTATCAACTCTGACACCCTGGCACTGGGAAAGTACAGTTGTGTACACTCACCATAAATGTAGATGTTCGTGTGTATTCACTGTTGCAGTCATCACATTTGGGTTATCTGCCTGCAGGTAGCCCTCAGCCGGCCTGAATACCAGAGTCTTGGGATTTCTGCGTTAGATGCTGTCGCTTCATGACGTCAGGTCGTCAGGGTTATAAAACATGCAGCAGACGCCATTACATCAGTTTTTCTTGCCCCAGCTGTCAGGAGCCCCACAATAGGAAGCAATTACATGGTGTGGAACACCCCCAGTGGAAAATAAATATCAATGTTATAAGATATGGCCAAACAAAAAAGAATAGGTAGAAGTATATAAAAGTCAGGGGGCTGGAGGGGGGGATAACCAGGACTGCAACAGTGAATACACTCGAACATCTACATTTATGGTAAATGTACACAACTGTACTATGTTCTTTGTGTTTCACTGTTGCAGTCATCACATTTGGGTTGATTCCCAAAGCTGAGGATGGGTGAAGGCAGTCAAGAAGCATTAGGTCTGGCAAGCAGGCCCTGTAAGACTGTTGTGGCAAATCCAGCTCTGGATTTAGAAAAGATAGGTAAGTGGTAATACGTGGTGAAGGTGTGTAGAGAGCTCCAGGTCGCAGCTTCCAGGATGGCTCTGGTAGGGACTCCTGAGAAATGCTGTAGAGGTTGATGTAGTCCTAGTGGAATGTGTTCTGATCCCCTGTGGGGTAGGTTTCCCCATGGTGTTTGTAGCAGAAATGGATGCAGTGTGCTATCCATTTAGAAATGGTTTGCTTTGAAATGGCCTTGCCCTCTGTCCCTGTAACAAAGCTGACTAGCAGCTGGTCAGAGTTTCTTAAAGGTTTCCTGTCCAGACAGAACCTAAGCTGCCTGTGCATGTCCAGGGAGTGCAGGATCCTTTCCTCTTTATTCTGAGGATTAGAGAAAAAGGTTGGCAAATGAATGAATTGGTTTAAAGCCACACCAGACACCACCTTGGGCATAAATAATGGGTTAGTCCTGAGGGAAACCCTGTCCGCATGGAAGATAGTGAAGGGCTCCACGGCCATAAGGGCCTGCAATTCAGACACTCTTCTTGCTGAAGTGATGGCTAGAAGTAAAGCTGTTTTCCAGGAGAGGAATTTTAACTCTGCTGAGGCAGCAGGTTCAAAGGGTGGAAGCGTGAGTTTTTCCAATACAAAGTTAAGGTCCCGGGCTGGAGTGGGAGCTCTCCTGGGGAGTCTCAAATTTTTGGCTTCTCTCAGGAACTGTTTAACCACAAGATGAGAGAAGAGGGGTGGCTCAGTATTACAATGAGCCGAGATGGCAGAGACATGAATCTTAATTGAAGAGAAGGATAGGCCATTGTGGAGCATTTCTGTTAAGTAATCTAGTATATGAGGTAAGCTGGGCACAGTTTTGTCCATTCCTTGAGACTGGCTCCAAGAACAGTATCTTTTCCACTTTTCTGAATAGGATTTTCTAGTCATAGGCCTCCTTGCCTCAAGGATGACATCCAGCATCTATTTACTGAGGGTTGCTGGTGATGAGTTCAGGGGATGAGCCAGGCTGCTAGTTTCATGGTTTGTAGCTGAGGATGCAAAATCTGGTCCCCCTGCTGGGACAGCAGGGAAGGGTACTTTTGCAGGTGCCATGGTGGCAGTACTGTCAGACTGCGCAAAAGTGGGTACCAGTGCTGGCGTGGCCAGTCTGGTGCAAACAGGATTGTCCTTGGCTTGTCCTGTTTGATCTTTAGTAGAACCTTCGAGAGGAGGGGCAGAGGGGGAAAGGCATATATTGAGAGGTTTTTCCATGTAAAGGACAGGGCATCCACTTTCCATGCTTGGCTATGGGGAGTTCTGGTGCAATATTTGCTCAGTTGATAGTTCTGAGGGGAAGCAAAGGGGTCCACCTCTGGTGCCCCCACCTGTGGATCAGAAGGTTGAATGATTTGGGTTCCAGTTTCCACTCGTGTGGTCCATTAGATTTCTGCTCAAGTCGTCTGCCAGTGAATTTAGCTTGCCTGGCAGGAATTGAGCTTGCAGGCACACTTGCTTGCTCAAGGCTGTGTTCCACAGAGCCATGGCTAACCTGCAGAGTGGGTAGGAATGGTTCCCCCCCCTGCTTGCTTATGTACCACATAACTGTGGTGCTGTCTGTATCAATAGTTGCCCTGGAAGAATAAGGCATTTGAAGGCTCTCAGAGCATTCTATACAGCTAACATTTTTTTTGATTGATATGCAGGTGCATTTGCTTTGGGCACCATTTGCCTTGAATGCATTGTCCTGCCATGTGAGTCTCCCATGCATAGTCTGATGCGTCTGTTAGGGTTTGGATGGCAGGGGGTTGAGTGAAAGGGAGTCCTTTGTTGTGGAAGCAGGCCTCTGCCTACCAAAGGAACTCTGTCCTTAGGCAAGGAATGATAGGAATCATTGTTTCCAGGTCCTAAGAATGTTGACACCAGAAACTTTTTAAGTACCACTGAAGTTTCCTCATATGCAGTCTTGCATATGGAATTAGTAGAATGCAAGAGGCCATGAACCCTAGGGCTTGCAGTACTTTTCTTGCAGATAGCTTGGTTTTGGTGACCAGTAGACTGAAGTAGTTTGTCAAATAAATTTGTTTTTCTGGACTGAGAAATGCCATCTGGGAAATTGTGTTTAAGCTTACTCCCAGGAATACAATCTGTTGGTTGGGTACCAGATGTGATTTATTTTCGTTGATTGTGTACCCCAGTGAAGTTATAAGTCTCTTTACAAATGTCAGGTGCTAGAGTAGCAATTCCTGACTGTCTGCCTGAAACAGGCAATCATCCAAGTATGGGTAAATTTGAATTGTTCTCTGCCTGCAATATGCAATGGCTGGAGCTAGGCATTTGGATAAGCCAAAGGGAAGTGCAGAGAACTGATAGTGCATACAGCCTGCCCTGAAACGCAGACATTTCCTGCAAAATTCCCTTATGGGGATATGCAGATAAGCTTATTTTAAGTCCAGGGTAGCTAGCCAGGAGTCCTTGGCTAGCATAAGAAGCAGCTGTTGGAGAGTAAGCATTTTGAACCTTGGAACCACCAGGAAGGTGTTGAGAATAGACAGATCCAGGATAGGCTGTCAAGAGTTTTCTTTTTCTGGGTACCAGAAACAGTCTGGAGTAAAAACCTTCTCCCTTTTGCTCTGCTGGGACAGGTTGAATAGCCTTGATACTGAGAAGAGAAAGTACTTGCTTTTGGGCCTCTGCCCACTGATTTGGGTGGGGGGGGGGGGTTGGCCATCCGCTTGGGCTTGGAAGTAGAATCTGTATCCCTGGGACACAATGTCCAAGACCCATCTGTCCTGGGTGATGTACTGCCAGTTTTGTGCATGCAGGGCGAGTTTTCCTTCTAAGGGTGCAAGTACTTGGGCAAGGCTTGCAAGAGTTAAGGATAAGTCATTGCGAGATTTTACCAAAGGAAGGTGGCTTACTACTCCCTGTTTTAGAGGTGGGAGTACTCCATTGCTTAGATATGTGCATACATAGAGACTGTAATCTTAGTGGACTGCTGCCCCTGGGCTTAGACTGAGAAGGTCTGGGAGGGACTGGAAAGGACCAGTTTTTAGAAGGTCAATGCCTACTGAATCTAGGTGGCTGTACCTTTAGGAAATCTTTAACAGTTTGCATAGATTTGGCTTTTTCCTACATCTTTTTGAGGACTTCTCCTGCTTTACTGCCAAACAGGCGTTCTTGGTTTAATGGTGCATCTTGTAATTTTGCTTTGACATGGTCTGGCAAGATTTGCTCCTTAAGTCAAGCATGCCTTCTAAGAACAGACCCAGTGACAGCAGCCCTGTTGGATGCTTCTAAGGCATCAAAACCACATTGCAAAGTATGCTTTCCAAATTGGTTAGCAGAATGCATTAACTCTTGTAAATCTTTATGTTCTGCACTATCAGGAATCAACATAATTTTCTGTTTAATTATCTCCATAATATGCTGCTGATACTTTAACATATGAAACTGGCAATTTAAAGCCCTGATGGCAAGAGTAGCAGAGATGTATACCTTCTTACCCCATCTGTCTAAAGCCCTAGAGTCCCTATCCGAAGGGGTAGGGTTTTTGGCTGTTGTAGCCTTAATGCCTTTAGGTCCCTGGGAAATGGTCTCTGGATCCACAGTAGGATTCTTAAAAAGGAATTTGTGGTTGTCAGGTACTCTAATACCGGTCAGGTTTCCTGGGAGCTGGAGGCAAAGTATCGGGGGGGGGGGGGGTAAGGCTGGATTACAAGAAGACATCATCTACAATTTCCAGAACAGGAGGGATAGCTAGAGGCCTGTGCTGAGGCAAGTTTAAAAATTCCGAGTCTCTTTTTGGACTGTGGGTAGTCCTGGCACTCCCAGCGGAAATGCTCTCTAAGGGTATGCAGGGTTTCACCAAAAGAAAAATCTTCTGGTGGGGAAGCAGAGGGAATGGAATCCTCTGCATCAGAATCCTCATAGGTAGATAAGGGTATATCCTGGTAATCAGGAGAATCAGAGGCAACAATCTCATGATCTGAAGAATCAGAAGGAAAAATCAGTTCTTGGTCTTTTTTGAGGGGGAAGGCTGACTTCCCCTAATTAAAGTTAAAAGATCTTCAGCCATTCTAAGCATTTGTTTCTGAGGCATGTGGGCCTGAGAATGTGCTTTGGTTGATTTCCTAGGTGTAGTGCTAACTCTGGGCCTGAGAAATTCGGTATTTTTGGTTTGAAATTAAGTCATTGGTTTAATATGAAAATCGGAAGGCCTGAATACACCCTCAGAAGCTGGTGCCTGCACAGTGGCTCCAGACCCATCCAAGGTAGAGACATCCGTAGGTTCCATAGTCGAAGAAGCATCTCGCGGCATACCGGAATCCGAATGGGTCTCAGTAGAAGCCTGCAAATCTGTAGAAGTGGGTATCAGGGGCTGCAAAAGTGCCTCACTGAGTACCGGCGACTAGCTTAACGGAAGCCTCATCGGCAGTTTTGGACCTATGCGGTCTGTCTCTGTCTTTATCCTTACATTTTTTTCAGAAGATCGTTAATTGGATGGATTATCAAAGCCATTTCGGAATACGGAGAATGAGAGCTACATAATTTAATGACAAAAATAGCCCAACGACGAATAGTTTGGGCATTGAACAAGGCACAAAACTGATGGCGAGGAATGTCGTGGTCTGGGCCTAAACAGGTGACGCAGTAAGAATGAAAATCTCTGTGAGGTATTTGCTTTCCACAGGCAAGACAATTACTAACTTTTTCTGATGGGTTAGAGCAAGAAAAAAAGACCCCCAAGGTCTGAAACTCGTAAAACGAAAATTTCAGGAGGCGGCTGACCGGCACTTGTGAACTGCTTCTGCTTCGGACACTGCACGGCAAGAAAAGCTGATGTAATGGCGTCGGCTGCATGTCTTATACCCCTGATGACCTGACGTCATGGAAGAAGCAACAGCATCCGACGCAGAAATCCCAAGACTCTGGTATTCAGGCCGGCTGAGGGCTACCTGCAGGCAGATAACCCAAATATGATGACTGCAACAGTGAAACACGAACATCCAATGGAGCTGACGACTCAGAAACTTAAGGTTGGATTGGAGAAGGAATTACTGGCTAGAACAGGGGAAACTCTCACTGATCTAGATGTGGACAGAATGGACACAAGCCCCATCTGGATTTGTGTCTTGAGAAATTGCCTCATGAGCTTACCGACGTCCTTGAAAGTTAGGCTTTGGGAAGACCGACCCAGAAGTAGTTGTGGATGTAAGTCTAATGGATCTCTGGGGGGAACCAGATGGAGATCTTGCAAATGTCCTATCAGCACTGACCCAGGCACTGAAACTATAGAAGCCGACATCATAGGAGCACCATTCGGCCCCAGGACAACTTAAGATGACCGGGGCAGAGGAGAAGCAGTAGCAACAGAGCTCAGAGTTGGTTCTGATGATTTTGCCTTTTTACTTGGCGGTTAAAAAGATGATGACCATGTGGGAGGAGGTCTCCTGGTCTTCCGTGATTCCCTGGACCTTTTAAGAGGGGGTTGAGCCCATGAAGTAGAAGGCATCCTAGAGATTGAGGAAGGAGGGAGCAAACTTTTTAACACCAGTTTGCTCCTCCTATCTGCCAAAGCCCGAGGATGGAAAGCCCTATAGATATCGCAAGGGGCCTCAAAATGGTTAGGTCCCAAACAATAAATGCACTCCCTGTGGGTGTCAGATAGAGGGATCTTCCATCCACAAGAAGTGCATTTTTTAAACCCTAAAGGTTTTTGATCAGATATACTGACACCACAAAGAAGAAAGAGAAGGAAGTCCCCCCCCCCCCTTAAATAGGAAAGAAGGAAATGCGGAAACTATGCAGAAAAGCTATCAATAAAATTACCAAATTAAAGAATACTAGGTAGGGGAAAAGAAAAACTTATATAGACTTACACCCACTCTAATGAGGAGAAACTCAAGACCAAACGGAACTCAATGTTAACTTGAAGCACAGCAAATGAGATCTGAGGTAGTCTGGAGGAGCAGGGTGTTATGGATAGGGGGAGGAGCTCAAGTCAGGAAGCTCAAGCTGGAAAAAGGCATCCGGTCGGTTCCGAGGATCGGACCAGATACCCACAGGTTAATGAAATGAAGTGGACACCATCACATCTAAAGTATTAAAAAGCACATTAATGTCTCCACCCCAAATAAACCACAATGACATCATCATATAGTATGCAAATGTAAATGAAATTCAGTGTAAAACAAAAGAGGAGTGGGAGAATAAACATATTTCAGGTAATCACCCCTCCAGTTCTATCCCCACAACATTCTGTTTTCCACATAAAGATCCCAATCCTTGTGATACTACATACAACTGATCTGACCCCTTCCACATTTGTCTATCTTTCAAGACGGTTCCAAGTTACGCCGTGTACGACTTGTGATCCAAGGTTTGTGTGTGTTATGCTGCTTAGCTGCATGTGCTTTAGTCCAACTGTGCACACTTGTGAAGTATAGCAAATAAACTTACCAGCAAAACTTCAACATCCTCTTCAATTTTTCCTTTCCACTCATACCTAGGAGAGACAGGAGAAAGAAAGCACATTATTTTTATACCAGTACGACATACTGCAATCGCATATTAAGTTAAACAGTGAAGGTCTTAGGAATCTGGTAATGTAAAACAGGGAAACAGTACTACTTGGTATTTCCCTTTGTGGTCGGCATCATGTGTGGTGATATCCTGTGCAATTTATTATGTTTGTAAGTCATCAAAACTTGTTTACATTAAACTAACTTAACAAGAGCAGGTCAGAAGAGAGGTAATAAACCCATTGGCATACATATCAGCAAGTTGTGAACATATACACAATGCATTCAATGCTCTTATTGCCAATGCTTCATCACTGTCAAAAGGCACTCTTGCAGAAGATTAGATCACAGAAGAGTCTACCAGCACAGTAAGCAGGCATGACAAGAATGGAGACATTCTGGGAAGACTGAACATTTACTTCACTGTACTGCCCCCCTCCCCACAGGAAGGATTTAGAAATCACCCCATTATAAAATAACCTCTCTGCACCCCCCCCCAATAGAATATCTATATTTAAGGGTTCCACGCACAAAGGACCTTCTCAGCTTGCTCTCTGATCTTGTATGGTAGGCGCTCAAGACAGCTAAAGCAGCTCAATGGTCGTATGACACCACTGTTATGTCTTTAGCACTTCACTGGAGAAACAGGTATTCAGGATGCTGTGGCGCAGAAGCCATCTCACAGGCCCTGGCCACTCCTACCACAAACAAAAGACTGATGCATCACGGGAGTGAGTTTCAAGTGCAACATTTGCTTGTCAAATCTGCAATAAACATTAGATAGGTGTTCGCAGACCAAACAGCTCTGAATCCAACGTAAAAAATATAGCCAGTCTGAATGTGTACCATCAAGCAAGAAACAGTAGGGTACAAATAAGCAACCTTACACCTGCATACATCCATACAGTGGCATGGATGCCCAAAAATCAGCTGTCCGTTCTAATTTTATGCAAGCTATTCCTCTCCATTTTCCCCAGGCGAAAGTAGGTTTTTGTACAGGTCAAGATAACGTCACAAAACGATGGTACACCAGGTGCTGAATTTCAGCCCCAGGCTTTCTTCTTTCATACAAACTATTCCACCTACTTAAGGCAGGATTCAAAATCACAGCCTTGCTTAGGCCCTCATGAAATAGTATAAAAATGTTTCAAAATGGCTGTGTATAATATTGTAACATTATACACACACACAAAATGTGTGTGTGGGTATGTATATACACATACATACACACCGCATACATTGTATAATTAGAAGTTATGTACCTACCATAACGTTCCATGTTAGTTGTCTTCTCTCGCCTTCTTTCTTGCTGGATGGGTTCGGAGCCGATCCTCGGCACTTGCTTTAGCTTGAGAACTCCTTTTACCAGCTCGAGGCAACCCTATATCCCATGATGCAAGGCGGAACTACCTCAGATCTCGTTTGATAGCTAACCTACCCTGCTAAAGACTATCCTAACATAATTAGGAACACAAGTTCCTAATAGAAGTCCTCATATGAAGGCTCAGGAGGAAAACAACCTAATAGGAACTCTTCAAGATCTGTCCAGGCCAGGGGGAAGGAGGGAGGGCTTAAGAAAGAAGGCGAGAAGACAACTAACATGGAACGTTATGGTAGGTACATAACTTCTAAATGTTAAGTTGTCAATCTCGCCTTCATTCTTGCTGGATGGGACCGCCCTAGCACCTGTATCCCGGGTGGCTCAATGGAACAGACTCTTGAGAACTGTGGAACCAAAACTGGCCCTATCTCTGGAGGCCAAGTCCAACTTGTAATGAGAGACAAAGGTATGAGGCGTGGCCCAAGTAGCTGCTGCACAAATGGTATCAATGGGTAGTCTATCCTGAAAGGCTGCAGAAGTGGATAGACTCCTGGTTGAGTGTGCTTTTGGTTTAGAAGATAGCTGTTTGCCTCTGAGAGAGTACACATAGGAAATGGTGGAAGTCAACCATCTGGATAAGGTCACTTTAGAAACTGGAAGACCTATCCTGTTTTCTGCATAGGAGACAAATAACTGGTCCGATTTTCTGAATTGTTTAGTTCTATGCAAATAGTACCTGAGCTGACGATGGACATCCAAAAAATGCAGTTTCTGTTCAGCTCTGTCGGAATAGTTTGGGAAAAATACTGGTAGATCTATAGATTGGTTAATATTGGTTTGAGACACGACTTTGGGGAGAAAGGAAGGGTTAGTTCTTAATGATACCCTGTCCTTATGAAAAACCAAATAAGGGAAACGAATGCAGAGAGCTTGAATCTCGGAAACCCTTCTTGCAGAAGTGACAGCCAGTAAAAATAGTTTTCCAGGTCAATAACTTCAAAGAACATGAAGCAGACGGTTCGAAGGGAGGTAGTATCAAGGATGCCAACATTAAGTTTAGATCCCATTGCGGAGGAGGATGCTTTATAGGTGGTTTTAGGAGAAAAACTCCTCTCAGAAAGGCCTTGCATAATCTATGAGACATAATGTTATTGTCATGCAAGCCAACATGATACTTGGAAATAGCAGCCAGTTGTACTTTGACTGTACATGACGAGGATCCTGAATGAAAAACCTCCGCCAGGAAATCTAAAACAGAATGTACAGGAGCAGTAAAGGGATCAATTTTTTTGGAATTTGCCCAAATAGAAAAACGTCGCCACTTGCTAGCATAAACAGTCCTAGTGGACGACTTCAAAGAAGACACTAAAATGTCTCTGACTGAGTCAGAAATCATCGGTAGCCTGGCTATGGAAGGAAGTGGAGCAACCAAGCAGTGAGGTTGAGAGAATGAATGGCCCGGTGCTGCTGACCCGACTGGTGGATCAAGAGATCCGGAACTGGGTCCAGATGCCAGGGCTGCACCAGAAGGTGACGATGCAGAGACGGAAACCAAATTTGTCGAGGCCAATATGGGGCAATGAGGATCAACTTGGCCCTCAAAACGGTGGCTTTCTGAATGACTTGTGGAATCAAGGAAAGGGAGGAAAAGCACAGAAGTCCCCGGGCCAATCCTGGGTTAGAGAGTCTCTCAGAGGTTGGCCTGGAAGGGAAAGAGAGTGAAAAATCGGGCACTTGTTGTTTTGAGGAGTAGCAAAAAGATCGCAACAAGGAGTGCCCCACTTCAGAAATATCTGATCCACTACAGATTGATTGAGAGACCACTCGTGAGGCATCAGAATGGATCTGCTCAGCTTGTCCGCCAATAGGTTGGACCTGCTGGGGATGTGCGTTGCTATCAGAAACCGCTGAGAAGAGATCGCCCATTGCCAAAGTCTGAGAGCTTCTCGACATAACAGATAGGACCTGGTCCCGCCCTGTTTGTTGATGTACCAGACCACGGACATGTTGTCCGTTTGTACTGCAATAGTCCCCTTGGGAAGAAAGTCGTTGAGGGCTTGCAACGTTAAAAGCACTGCTCTCATCTCCAGGACATTTATGTGCAGATGGTATTCTATGGGTTGCCACGTCCCGTGGACCATCCTGCCCTGATAATGCACTCCCCACCCGATCAGAGAGGCATCCGTAGTGACTGTGGCAACTGGAGGAGGGGGAATAAAGGGTCAGCCCTGATGAAGAAGAGGGGAAGATATCCACCAGTTCAGATGAGCTCTGCACGACTGTGTGACTAAGATTTCGTGCCTCATCGGGAGACTGTGGTACGACCACTGCGTGAATAGCATCCACTGCAGAAGACGCATGTGGAAACGAGCCAGTGGTAGAAGAACAATGGCCGCAGCCATAAGACCTAGAACCTTCAGTATAAATCTGGCTTTGATCTTGTTGCTTTGCAATAGAATCCGAACGAATTTTTGGATGTCCAGAATTCTTTGATCTGTTAGTCTGGCTAACATTTTGATGGTGTTTAATTCTGCGCCTATAAAGGTGATAGATTGGCAAGGCAGCAGAGAAGATTTTTCGAAATTTACTGAAATCCCCAAACTCCTGCAAAGCTGTAGAGTGTAGTCTCTGGACTGAAGAAGCTGACACTTGGTGGTGGCAGAGAGGAGCCAGTCGTCCAAGTAGGGAAACACCTGGAATCCTTGATGTCTCAGATGAGCTGTGACCACTGCCATGCATTTGGTAAACACTCTGGGGCTGAAGTGAGGCCAAAGGGCAGTGCTCTGAATTGGTAATGACTGGTCCCTAGCCGAAGCGGAGAAACCTTCTGGAGCGTCTGTGAATCTTTATGTGATAGTACGCATCCTGAAGGTCTATAGAGCACATCCAGTTGTCCTTGCCCAGAAAGGGCAGAATGGACTGAAGCGTGACCATCCGGAATCTTGCCTTCTTGACAAATCTGTTTAGATTGCTCAGGTCTAATATTGGTCTCCAGTCTCCCGTCCTTTTGGGGACCAAAAGAATCTCGAGTAGACGCCGGATCCTACCTGGTCTGCCGGCACAGTCTGGACGGTTCTTTTTCTAGGAGCTTTGAAACCTCCTGTTCTGCCAAATCCCTTTGACCGGGTGAGATGTCTGGAAGGGATTGTAGAGGTACGGAAACCTTTGAAGGGGATTTTGTAACCCTCGGATATGATCGACTGTACCCACATCTCTTGTGATAGGGATTGCCAGGCTACTGGGTACAGTGAAATCCTTCCCGACTGCCTTCAAGGGTGGACAGTCGGGCAACACCTCAGGGATGCTGAAAGGGCTTCTCAGGAAGAGACTCCCTGTTGCCCTGGTTCTGAGGACCCCCCCCTGCCTCTAGGGCGGCGTCTATTATTGTTACCCCTCTGCCTCTGGGGTAAACTGACCACGTCGTCCGGTGTAGCTCCTTGGGCTTTACGGAACCACATCTTCCCCTTCTGACCCTTGGGATATGGTCTAGAAGGAGTGGAAAATTGGACTCCAACAGCAGAAAGAGTCTTACCGTCCTGCTCACACCTGGTCAAGGTATCCTTCACCTGAGGTCCGAACAAAGCCGAACCATCAAAGGGGGTATTAGTGAAGGACGCCTTAAAGGGGTTCGCAAAATTACAAAGCCGCATCCAGGCTTGGCGTCTAAGAGCAACTCCTGTGCCTGCGGCCCTGCTCGCTCCATCGGCTGCATAGGATATGAGCCGCAAGAAGGAGTTAGATATGGAATTCAGGATTGCAAGCTGCGAGGCAATCTTTTCTTGAGCCCCAGCAGCAGAAGGATCCTGGACTACTTCACCCAGTTCCTTGAGAATATCTCGTTGAAGCCTGGTGAAGTGACAAAGATAATTCAGCGAACGCATAGCAAAGGTCGCTGAAGAAAACATCCGCTTTCCATACCTGTCCATGGTCCTAGAATCCTTGTTAGGAGGATGGACAGGTACTGAAGGATCCGCCAGTTCCTTCTTAGTGGCCGCCACCACCATAGCATCCACAGAGACACCCTTGGAAAGGAACTGTTTGTCCGAAGGGGCCGTGATGAATTTGGATGGTCTCCTGGGGACAGGTTCCGCAGAATCTGGAGCCGCCCACGCCTTCCGAGCCACTACCTGCATAAGTGGGTCGAAAGGCGGAGACACCCAGGAGGTGGAGGGTCGGGATCCAAAAGCCTCCAGGTATACCGACTCATCCTCGGAGGGGTCAATGGAGCGCCAATTCCCCCTCTGTTTGAGGAGCTCAAGGATGTCTGAAAAGGAGACATCTTCAGAGGGGACCGTGGGAACCCTCCGACTCATCTAAGTCGGTATCAGATGTAGTAGACTCAGGGAGTCTGTGTGTTTCCTCTTACCGCCCTCTTCGAGGGGTTCCCCTGCAGGATCAGGAGAAACCTCGGAAGAGGAGGAAATTCCCAATGGGGAAACCTGGGGCGATGGATCCCTGGGCCTGAGAGCAAGAGGCAGGCAAGAGGCGTCTGCAGGCACTGATGAGGGAGGAGCTAGAGGGATGGACCGCTGACCAGGCTCAGAGGCCAGGACACTCATCACCTCAAAGGCTCCCCTCCCGGGAGGCCGGAATATCCCGCTCAGAGGAAACAGGAATTCCCGGCTCCAATGAGAGGGAAGGCTCGAGGCGATGTCGGCGCCGAGCTTACCAAAGCCGAAGCCCGAGAGGAGAGCGGGTCGGACAAGGGTCCGATGCCACTAGCCCCTCGAGCCGACAATGGAAACTCGACGACCGGATCCCTCCAAGGAAGGCCTCAAGGAGGAGATCGGAGCCGAGGACGACGGAGCCGAAGGATGTATCGGCTCCGGCACCAAAACAGTCACTGTCCCGAAGCTCCGGCTCCGAACTCTGGTGTGGAGTCGGAGGAGGAAGTTCAAGGGGTGAGGCTATAGCCAAGTCTGTTGAGACGGGCTATGGAGCATTTGGGCCAGTGCCTGAGACTTCAACAGCCTGCTTACCACCCTCTCCAAGTCGTGGTCAGACAGCCTGGAAGATCTCGAAGATCGGCTCCGATGGCTCCGCCTGACAAAAGAGGAGACCCCAGAGCCGAGTGGATACTCAGTAACGGGGACCGAGATCTCTTCGGGACGAAGCCATCGGAGCCGAAGTCCCTGAACTCCAGATGGAGCCGAGGTTTCGGCCCGATGTTGGATAAGGTGTCAGCTCCAGCCGAGCCGACAAGGCCACAGTAGACAAGGTATCGGAACCAGCCGGTGCGAACCCACTACTTTATGGTAGATACATCGGTTCCAGCCGAGCCGATCTCGGCCCGACGGAGCGGAGCCACCGGAGGAGGCTTGGATACTGAAGCCTGAGCCTTCGGTGGCTTAGAAGGTTTCCCAGACCCTGCTTTAGAGGGAGAACCTTCTGGCTTAAGTAAGCCACGGAGGATAAGCTTATTCCTCCTTTCCTGCAGGACTCTCTGGCTAAAGGAGTGACACAAAGCACAGGAGTCCTGCAGGTGCAAAGGCCCCAGGCAATAAACACAAGAATTGTGACCGTCTGTCAGAGACATTTTCTGACAGCACGAGTCACACTTCTTGAAGCCTGAGACCTTGCCTTCCCTAGACATAGCCTAGGAGGAAGTAACACACACAAACCCCAACAAACACACAAAATTAATCCCCTACACACAACACACAGGAAGGGATTAACCAAAGGGGTTTTAGGCCTAACTAAAACTTTACACTAAAGGTTATAAAAAGGTTATAAAGTTTGAAAAACAAGGGAATAGGGTGGGCTGTAATTCACTACAGACTATACTATGAATACAAGGGGAAAATAAAACCCTAACTAAGCTTTTCTGATTTTAACAAGAAAATCACTTACCTCAGCTGGCAAAGGAGACCTCTTTCGCTAAGCGGCAAACGAGATCTGAGGTAGTTCCGCCTTGCATCATGGGATATAGGGTTGCCTCGAGCTGGTAAAAGGAGTTCTCAAGCTAAAGCAAGTGCCGAGTCGGAGCCGAGGATCGGCTCCGAACCCATCCAGCAAGAATGAAGGCGAGATTGACAACTTAACATCACACATTTTATATACACATGTATATCTGTCATATGTAACAAAGTCCTTTACCAACCAGAAAATACACCTGCACTAAAAAATATCAGCCCCTACACCAGCACCCGGCCACTGCGATCATCCACTAGACTCCTAGTTCAAACATACAAATTCATCTATTCAGCTGGGGACTCTCTGTTTGCCAACTCTGTTGGAAAAACATGGAACAGGCTCCCAGCTGACTTTACCCTAGAACCTTCACTAACTCTATTCAAAAACAAACTCAAGAAATACTTCAAAACTCATTGGTTATTGTCCTTGCACTAACCCCGACTAGTGACCTCTCTATTACTTCGGTGCCTTACCTTCAACTACTACTAACTTTTTTCTACCACACCATTTCAGGAAGGGTTAACTGTATGACTGCTGCTCAATGTGTCTTAAACCTGAACGTTTATGTATATATAACTTTGAAAATAATGTTATGTTTTGTAAAGTGTTTTATAATAAGTTAGTATTATATGTGCTAAATGCTGGTATTGCTTATGACTGTAATCTGCTTGAAACTAGCATTTACTAAATGTTCAATGTGTATTACTATCTTGGAGCTTTTCTCCCCGGGCCTCTGCTGAAAATGGACATGAAAATGGTTCTTTTTTGAAGGGATGTCACGCTTAAATTTTAGATGACTCGAACCCCTGCCTACACTCAAACAAGCACACTGGAAATCTCTTCCCTAACAAGGATTTGCAGAACACCCCTAGGCCCTTCGGAAATAAATCAGCCACGGTTCCACCCGAACATCCAAAATGGATGTCTATGGAACCTCCAGGGACATGCAAGAAGCCAGCCTCTGAAGTGGTCGCAGAAGAGAAATCCAACTGAAAAAAACAGAAGTCCTCCAGGCTTTCACCAGCCTCGAGAAAGAGAGAGAGAGAGAGAGAGAGACATCTGGTGGAGGTGGTACAGCAGAAGAATCTGACTGAACTTTCTTGGTCTTCATCTTCACGGATGACTGACCCTAAGGTCAAGACTCTTTCACCATAGTACCCTGAGTCAACAATTTAAGATGCTTGTTCTCTGGGTAAATAGCCAAAGAGCAGAGATGACTATGCAAACTTTTTGGGACAGATAACTGCCAGAACAAGAAGTTTAGTCATGAGAAGCACCCAAGCAAAACACTGCTCGTGACCGTCCTTATGGGGAATCAGTCTCCCACACCGGCATTTCCCCTTTCTAAATGACATGTAAACCAACAACCAGGAAAAGTAAAATAAAAAGAAAACCCCCAGTGAGGCACTTATCTGAAAATGGCTTGCCAACCAGCAGATGAAAGAGCATTCAGGCCAATCAAAGCTGGCAGTCGGACTAGATGGTATGTTCATATGTCACCTTTAGGCCCTTCACCATGCGCAGGGAAGCATGTGTGTGATGTAGGATGTCCCTGTTACAACCCAAGGCTTTGGTATACTGGCCGGATGTCAGGCTGTCCCAGGTAAGAGATCCCTAGTGTAACGAATATTGCAAGAGTAATACTGAAGAACATCACCATCTCCAAAAGGATAATTCCTCAAAAGCAGAGTCGGGGGATAAATAATCTTCTCTTCATCAGACCCCAAAACTAAAGGAGTGTATTTATGAGGAATATGCTAAGAATTCTTCAGAGTCCAACCCCTCATCAGAAGAATCAGAATACTTGGGTCTTTTAGATGGGGTGGATGACCAGTGAGGAGCAACAGCAGCAACAAGGACAGACAATCCCTGAAGGAGTTTCAGAGTCATGAGGGCATTAAACAGCCCTTGAGTAAAATCATGCCATTCTTTGAGAAGGACCTTAACCAAACATTTGGTTTTCTGTTTCTTTTTTAAAGGAACATCTGCCTTGATAAATCTGCGAAAGTGAGACCCCAACCTAGAGTCACTGAAGGTACCATCCACTTACTCTCTAACTAAAAAGTTGGTGAATCCCCCCAGGCCCTTCAAATATAATCAGCCGTGGTTCCCCCTCTACATCTATAACAGAAGTACGCATAGCCTCAGAGGACATGTGAGTAGGCAGCTCCATGTCTGCGTCCAAATGGATTGTAAACGAACCAAAGAGAGCACAAACTATATGAATGAAACCAAATAAATAACGATGATGGCTATAGAATGGCTTCTTTATTTACTGTTAAGCACTTTTCATTCGTCTCAAACAGCAAACTTCATCAGACAACAAACAAAAACTAAAAAACGTCCTTCTTATATACTTAAAATGGCGTCATTTCCTTTTCAAACAGGAAGGTGACATTAAGTGCTTTTTTATAAAAACATATGACTCGTATAAAAACTTCTTGCTAAAATACTGATACAGTATCCAATCATCTAAGCCAACATGCTCCATGAATGAATATATTGCAAACAAATCTTGATATATATATATATATATATATATATATATATATATATATATACACACACACACACACAAATATTCAAAGATTAAATGAAAAACTTACTACATCCATCATACTAGCAATGCATTTTTTAAGAGACCCAATAATTAATAAAATAGTGATTGCTATATACTCTTGAAAAGACGCAATATGAATATAAACCTGCTAACCAATACCTAAACTGAAAATATTATGAATAATATTCTCTTTTTTATTTATTATTAATAATTCCTTGCTTATTCACTTTCCTACTTTTTGACTTACTACCTAGCCAATGCAGCGGTAGCGTTGTTGCCTCACAGTAAGAGGTTCTCCTGTTCGATTCTCCGCTGGAGTGCGGGGAGTGCCTTCTGTGTGGAGTCTGCATGTCCTCCCCGCGGTTGGGTGGGCATTCGAAAGACATGTGTAAATGGGTGTACCTTTGTTGAAGGTTGAACGTAGAGCTGGCACCTCTGTGTTCGTCAAAATCTACTGCCAATCATTAGTGGACCGGAGTTCCGCTGTGGCGACCCCTAACCGGGAAAAGCCAAAAGACAGTGGCAACCTAGCCAATGCCTTTAACTTAAGTATACTATTAATACTGCAGTAATCATTTAATCCTGGCCATACACATGAAGGTAGTTGCAGCTGCAAAACCAATTCAGCCTTTTTCAGCTGAATACGCCAAGGTCCGCCCCATCCTGTTCTTTAATCTGCTGCATTACACAAAACTTGAACAGATGATCTTTAACTACATTATATGCTTTGTTAATGTATTTGTTAAAATGCCTTTTCTGATTGCATAAATATGCTCATATATTCTCTCTTTCAAACTTCCAGTTATTTTTCCTATATAATATTTCGGACATAATTGGCATATGGCAACATAAACTACCATTTTTGTATTATAATTAAATTTTCTAGTTTTGTTCGCAACACATTGACCTTGGGATAAAAAACTGCAGTAATTGCACATTCCACACTTACTTATACCCATGTGCAAGTTATTAGTAGGTTTTTTACAATGCTCTTAAGTTGTTAAGGTTTTTGCCTCTTCTTGCCACCATCTTTAATTCTTCCCCTACTTTTTCTCTGATTTTTGCATCATTAATGACTGCCCAATTCTTTATCATGATAGCTTTTACGTCATAGAAATGCGTACTAAATGTTGTTATAAATGCAACTAAGCAGTCGTATTGCACTTGTTTACTCCTTATCTGATGGTTCTCTCCATGGTAGCTAAGAATGGGGTTAAAAATGTCCATTCTCCCTTTTTGTTCGCACGTCATTATATATCTTCCAACATACTTGCTGGATACCCTCTCTCGATGAACATATTTTTAAGCAACCCACATTGCTTACTAAAATCAACACAGAGTTACCATTCTTGCGGCCCGGACAAATTGTCCTTTTACCACTGCCTTTTTATTTCCTATAGGATGTGAACTGGTAAAATGCAAAAAAAGAATTTGAATGAGTCAATTTTCTATGAATTTTTGATTTGAATGCTTTTCTCACCTTGCAATACCTGGATGATACTTTTATATTATGGAAAGGAACAGAAAAAATGCTTGGTAATTTTTTGCCCTATATTAATAATACCACTGATCATTTAAAACCTACTCATGATCTTGGTAAGCAAGAAATTAATTTTTTGGATGTGAATTTGTAAGGATAAGGTTGTTCAGCAGATGGACAGAAGTGGACGTTTCAGACAATGCCTTTTTGGTGGCCATCGTCACCACCATCACATCTACCGGGACACCTTAAGTAAGGAAGGTCTTATCTTTAGGGGAAGTAATGAACGTGTTTGGCCTCTGGGTGATGGGCTCCACTGTATCTGGAGACTCCCATGCCTTTCGACAAACTAACCCCATAAGTTAATCGAAAGGCGGAGACACGTAAGTAGCAAAAAGGAGACCCAAAAGCCTTCAGGTACACAGACTTCTCATCAGAAGGGGTGATGGGCTTCCAGCCGCCTCTCTGTTTAAGGATTTCTAGGATATCTGCAAAGGAGACATCCTCTGAGGGTGACCATGGGGACCCTTCGGACTCATCGAGATCGGTGTCTGATGTGACAGACTCCTCCTGGGAGTCCAGATGCTTCCTCTTACACAATCTCTTAAGAGGAGCCTCTTTAGAAGGGCCTTCTGGAGAGGTTTCGGAAGAGATGGGTTCACCCAGTGGGGGATCCTGAGGCTTTGGGTCTCCATGCCTGTGTGGAATCGGTTGTGCGGAAACAGACACCACTGCTTTCTGGGGAGGAATGACAGGATCTGTAAGTGGAGCTGCTCGTGGGGACAGCACTTTCCTCATCGCTTCGAAAGCCCCCTGCCCACGGCCCGAGGAAGCCTCCGGCTCCTAAGAACCAGAGGGCCTCCCCGGAGCCAAGATGGTTGGCTCCGAAGCAGATGTAGGAGCTGAGCTGACCCGTGCCAAGGCCCCAAGAGTCAAAGTCGGATCAGACAACTGTCCGATCAGACTATCCACCCCCCTGGACCTGACCGGGGAATGTCAGCTCCTAGACTCCTCAACTTCAGATAGCACCAAGGAAATCTGAGCAGAACTTGGAGCCGAAGATCCTGAGACAAGTCTCTGTTCCAACGGTTCCACAACTACCAGTTCCATGCATTCCGGCTCAAAGGCCCTGAGGTGGGACAAAGGAGGAATCGAAAGAGAGGCGACAGGACCACTTGGCTCCGAAGCCTGCTAGGTTGGTTCCGACAATAATTTAAGTAGTGCCGATGTGCTCAAAAGTCTCTGCACCACACAATTCATGTCCTCATTTGAAAAACTCCTGGAGGACCGAAAAGAGGGGGCAGGAGATTTTGAACTCTGAAGTATGGGAGATCTCAAAGTAGAAGATACCGGCTCAAGGACAGGGGACCAGCTCCGAGACTAATACTACCCTCGGTTCAGAAGGAAAGAGAAGTCAAGGTAGAGGGCTTTTCGGGCCAGACAGGTTTCAGAGCCAATGAGGTCATTTTTGAGATTTTGGAAGAGGGTCCAGAGTGGTCAGAAGATGAAGAAGACCTCTTTGATCACTTCTCATGCTTAGAATGAGGTGAAGCTTTTTAGCTGTACTCTGACTCTCTTCTAAGCTCTCAGAAAATGACATCTTTAATAACCCTCTTAAAATAAAAAGAAGTTATGGACTCACCATAACGTTCCATGTCTGTTGTTCTTGATCTCGCCCTCCTTCTTCATGGTTGGGTTCGGAGCCGATCCTCGCCTCTGACTCGGCCGTATTCTAAAGCTCAAGAGCTTCCACTGGCTCAAGGCTAGGCCCTATCCCATCATGCCTAGCAGAAGTTACCCAGATCTCATTTGTGATCACCCATAACACTAGACTACAATATGCAAATATATAAACTATAGGCATGCATACATATTATACATATATATATATATATATATATATATATATATATATATATACACACACACACACACACACACATATATATATATATATATATATATATATACACACACACACACACACACACACACACACACACACACACACACACACACACACACGTGCTTTTTCGCTTGTATTCAACTCAGCACAGCTCCTCGTGGTGTACTGCAGAGTTCTACAAGCAGCAGAGAGCAAAAGAGTGACTTTTTCCTGATTTAAGTATTTTTTTCTGGCTTTTTGATTATTTACTGCTTAGCGACTGCTTTTTCGCCTGTTTCTACATTCATATTTAAACTGTTTTTTGTGTTGATTAACTGTTTTGCACTTTTAAAAAAGTTATTTGTTGCTTAATTTTACTTGTAGGCTAACACACTCAAGTGCGCTAGCCGTTTAAAAGCATTGATAGCATTTACTGTCTGTTTTTCTTCTGTTTTCTGCAAAAAAAGAAAAAAACAAAAAACAAACAAAAAAAAAATCTTGTTTTAGGTTCATAGGTTCGTACTAGGCTAACTGCCCTTGCAAGCCATTTTAAGCCTAGCCAATTATACCTTGTAAGACTCAAACCCTGTACCTTGTGTTTGTAAGGCAAACACCTTAACCATTAGGCCACCCTCCTTACTGAACTAGAATAGTCCAGTCTTCAGAGTTTGCTGATCTCTGGGCTTTGGCTTGGTTCCTGTGCTATTCCATATCCTTATTTGGATAAAGGGAAGCTTCTTTGTTCACCAGTGGGAGTGGGGAGCACTGAGCAGCCTATTTGTCCCTAGAGCAGTGGTTCCAGCCAGAAACTTGTAGTCTATTGGCCATTTTGTGTCAATTCCTAGGTCTTTTCAACCCCCTGCTATAAAGCCCACTTTAGCGCTTTTGTGATTTAGCGTAGTTGCCCATAGAGCACCATCGGGCAGCCGGTTAAACTATTTCTGGCTCCGTAAAGTCTGCTCTTCAATTTTTCCCTTAGAACTTCTCTACTTGCAATCTAAACAGCCTATTCTCTATCTCAATAGCTCAGCACTTGCTCCTAAAGCATTTTTATATAGGTAAAGTACTTGTATACTAAACAAAGTACTACATTAGCCTAGAATCCCCTTGAATACCCATTTCCCTATAGATCCCTTCTGACTCAGTTACACAGCAAACTTTTTCACTTTTTCTAGCATGTCGAAGGGTCAGTTGCTAGCGTCCTCTCCTGTTCAGCTGGTGAATCTGGGCATCTTGAGGCAATGTTACAATTGCCTCATGTACACAGACAACCCACTCCTTCTCCCACAAAACACAAATACATGTGAGAGATGCAACTATATAGCCAAACTGGAGGCTGAGCTCTCTCAACTCAGGACTGGCAAGACCAGACAGGAGGAGAAGGAAACCACGCACGACAAGCCCAGTTTCACATAGAACTATCACAACTGCAAAACAAACACAAACACACAAAGACATACTCCGAGGCACTGATCAAAAATCTACCAAAACTACAGAGGCCTCCAAAGCAGACACCCAAGCAACTGCCACCTCAAGACATAAGACATGCAACACATAGTTCTCAAAGTCAGTGTGCTAAACAGTCACAGCCCTTAAGGCCAAACACAATGCCAGACACGCTTGTTATAGGTGACTCCATAGTCAGACACACTGACGTCCCTCTCACCAGACTGAACAAGGAAAAGATCACAGTTAGCTGCCTGTCAGGCGCTAGAATCTGCCACATAACACAAGCACTCAGGTCACTCCACAGCAAGTACAAGTATGACTCGGTCATTGTCCATGCCGGTGTGAAGGACCTGAGACGTACCTCCCTGGACTACATGAAAAGAGACATAGAAGAGCTCTCAGATTATGTAGCCCAGGCCGGTATGACCCTGACCCTGAGCAGTATCCTACCCTCACCAAGAATGATGCCACAATACAGAGACAAAATGATCAGCTTTAATAATTGGCTTAATTACTGGTGTCATTCTAAGGGGATCCAATGTCTGTCTGCCTGGGATGACATGCTTGACAAGCCACGCTGCTTCGCAAGGGACGGCTTGCACCTGTCACCCCTGGGCTTCCGGATATTGGCAAAGGCTCTTGCCACCCCCATAGTGCCTTTTTAGGCAAGGCTCAAATGATAAACCTACTGCCCTAGAAAGCAAAAATGGAGAAAACTAAGGGTAATACTGCTCAATGCCAGAAGTCTAAACCTCAAGATGCACGCCCTCGAAGCCCTCCTCAGTATGGAGAACATCGATGTTTGTGCTGTGACTGAAACCTGGTTCAAGGCTCCTGAGAGCACCCCAGCACTATCAGGTTATACCTCATATCATGCGTTCCGGCCCCAAAATCCGGACCGAACCACAAAAGGAGGGGCAGTATCCATATTCATAAAGGATACCCACACCTCCAGGTTAGTGGCAACGCCGAAGCATCGGAGACCATCCAGGTGCAATTAACCATAGGTAAAACTGCCCTACAGTTTGTAACATGCTACAGACCACCTTCTCAAACTCAGGAAACCCACACAGCCTTCCTGAAGACACTGGAGAGTATAAATGTCTCTCCAAACACCATCATATTGGGTGACTTCAACTACCCAAACATAGACTGGGAACATTACTCAAGCCCCAACACCCTAGCCCAAAGGTTCCTTGAGTTCATAAACTCAAATGCTATGGAACAACTAGTCACCATTCCCACAAGAGGAGAAAATATACTAGACCTGATCATCACAAACATGGGGACAAAATGCTCCACACCGAAGTATATCCCTCATTGGTGAGATCAGACCATAAATTAATCTCACTGGAGATCCACATCCCGCCCCCACCCCCAGCAAAAAAGACCACAGTGAAGAACTTCTCAAAAGCAAACTTCACACTTCTTAAGACTGGAGTGGTATCCTTCAAGGCCCCCGAGCCAGTGGAAACCACAACCCACGCTGCTGAAACCCTTACAAATGCCTTCTACGAGCACCTCCAGGAATGTATGGATCAAGCAATCCCTAATAAAATCAAGACCCTTTCCACCAAAGGCAGGCGCCCAGTCTGGTGGACTCCAGCCCTAAACAAACTCTACAACAAGAGGAGAAAGCTACTACATGACAGAGCAAAATCCTTAAATGGGAAGGCATCTCTGATCAATACTAGCAAAAAACTACGATCACTCATAAAATCATCCAAGGCCAACTTTGAGAGAAAAATCGCTAATGACACAAAAGACAATCATAAAGCCTTCTTTAGCTATGTTAGAAACCTGGGTGGAAACTCCCAGATATGCTCAGAATTAGTCCAAAATGATAAAAAAATCACTGAACCCACAGACATTGCCAACATACTGGCAGACAGGTTCAGTGCAAATTTCTCCTCCCTCCCCAAAAGGAGAAATATCTATCCCACCAGAGTCTAGCCTCCCAAACATCTCAGATGCCCAGGTGAGAGCTGCTCTCTCTAAAGCAAAAAACACAGCATCAATGGGACCGGACGGTGTCCCCGGATGTGCGCTACACGAACTCAATGAGGAACTAAACCCACACATAAGGCTGCTGTTTAATCTTAGCCTTACTACAGGATACGTACCCAAAGAATGGCGTACGGCAACTGTGGTCCCACTCCACAAAGGCGGTGCTTCTACGGACCCTGGAAATTACCGCCCCATAAGCTTGACGAGCCTTGTCTGCAAAGCTATGGAGAGGATCATAATGGAACTCATAAAGACATTGGGGACCTACAGACACTGGATCCTACCCAATTTGGCTTTGTCAAGGGCAGATCCTGCCTCTTGAACTTGGTCGACTTTTTCGAAACAGTCACTAAGGCCATTGATGAGGGTAAGGCAGTACACACAGCCTACCTTGACCTAGCAAAAGCGTTCGACACAATACCCCACTCGGGCATCATAGAAAAGCTCACCAGCTTAGATGTAAACCCATATGTCACAAGATGGGTTGCAAACTGGCTCAAGGACAGAACACACAGGGTTAGAGTTGCTGGTGCCATGTCAGACTCTAAGCCGGTCACGAGCGGTGTCCCACAGGGCTCAGTCCTGGGCCCTCTCTTGTTCGGCATTTATTTTTCTGAAGTGCAGGCAAACATAGGGGGATTGTGGTTGACAAAATTTGCAGATGACTGCAAACTGGGCACCATAATTGACACTCCATCAGACACAGACATCCTCCAGAAAGGTCTCATAGAAATGGATAACTGGTGCCAGAGCCATGGCCTTAAGCTAAATGCCAAAAAATGTATAGTAATACCCTTTGGGAAAAACAAGGTAACCCCTAATTACCACATAGGTGGTAATCCATTAAACACGGAAGAAGTTATCAGGGACCTGGGGACCCAAGTTGACAGTAACCTCTCTTTTGACACTCACATTGCCAAAGTGGTTAGGAAGACCTTCTACATTGCCCAACTGATCATGAAGGGATTCACATCCAGATCAGGAGAGGTCATTGTACCCCTGTACTCTTCACTTATCAGACCAATGATTGAGTACAACGCCCCATTCGGAATGTACCTTACCCGACACCTGCAGCAGTTGGAAAGACCCCAAAAGTTCCTCACCAAAAGGATAAAGGGGCTCAAACATATGTCATACGATGCCCGACTGAAGAAACTCCAGCTCTATTCAGTCACATACCGTCTGCACAGAGGTGATCTGTGCCTGACATACAAGGCCATGTCCAACCTGGAATTAATAGACATGCTCCACCTCAAAAAATCCAAATCCACCAGAGCCACGAGAGCAAGAGACTTAAACCTCAACACGGATATAAAAAGGACGTGCTGGAGGGACAGATTCATCACCCAGAGACTCCCTACACTATGGAACAGAATCCCAGTCCATGTGAGGCAGAGCCCCTCACTGACTCTGTTCAAGAGAAATCTTGACGAGTGGATGGGAGATCGTAGGTTTACCCCGGGAATCATCTCTGTATCACTGCTGGACAGAGGCACAGCAAATTAATGGGTATAGTATTCTCATCCTAAGGGGTGGTGAAAGCCACACACACTCTGGCTAGGCTTATAAATGCCCTATGGCAGATAGCCTAGTATGAAACTATGAACCTATGAACCTATATGTATATCTATATATGTATATGTATATATGTATATGTATATATATGTATATACACATATGTATATGCAGTGTATGTGTAATATAAATATATATATATATATATATATATATATATATATATATATATATATACACATATATACATATATATATATATATATATATATATATATATATATACATATATATATACATATATATATATATATATATATATATATATATATATATATATATATATATATATATAAACAAACCCACAAAGTCATTAGTAGAACTCAGTCTACCAAACTCATAAGGAAGGAAGGAAGGGAGTCTAGACCTACATAGCCAAAAAAATGGATAATTCCTCTCAATCCTCCAGGAGGGGGAGGGAAGGTGGGATGCAAGAAGGAAGGCAAAATCAACGACAACAAACATGGAACATTGTGGGGAGTACATAACTTCTTTATGTTATGTTGTCCCTATCTCTGCTTCCTTCATGTTGGTTGGGACCGTGTCCCCAGCACCTTCTACTTGGGTGGCTCAATGGAATAGAATCTTCAGAACCGTGGAACCAATGGATGCCATGTTCCAGGAAGCCACATCTACTTTGTAATGAGTGATGCAGGTAAGGAGATTAACCCACGTAGCTGCTGCACAAATCGAGTCTAAAGGCAGCCTGGCCTGAAAGGCAGTAGAGGTAGACAAGGCCCTGGTTGAGTGCCCTTGAATCTTTCCTGGCATCTGTTTTTTCTGTGAGTTATAGACAGAAGTGATGGTGTCTGAAAGCCATTTTGAAAAAGTTACTTTTGAGACTGGAGCTGTTTTTCTATTCTCTACAAAGGATACAAACAATTGGTCAGATTTCCTGAATTCCTGTGTCCTGTGCAAGTAAAAGCATAACTGCCTATGAACATCCAGTTGGTGGAATTTATACTCTGCCTTGTTGCCATGATCCGGGAAGAATACAGGTAGTTCTATTGATTGGTTGAGATTGAACTCTGAGCAAACTTTTGGTAGGAAGGAAAGTACAGTTGTGTACACTTACCATACATGTAGATGTTAGTGTGTATTCACTGTTGCAGTCATCACATTTGGGTTATCTGCCTGCAGGTAGCCCTTAGTCGGCCCAAATACCAAAGACTTAGTATTTCTGCGTCGGTTGCTGTCGCTTCAGTACTTGCATCAGTTCGTCAGGGGTATAAATACAGGCAGCCGATGCCATTACATCAGTTTTTCTTGCCCAAAATGTTAGGAGCACCCCAAATATGAAGCAAAGTTATGGTGGAAAAACACCACCAGTAAAAAGTAAATACCAATAACCCAGTAAGGGGTGAGTAATAGGCATAGAGAAGAGAGAGAGACAAGGGGGCTTGGAGGGTGGGAAAAGTACAGTTTTGTACCTACCATAAATGTAGATGTCCGATAGACATGCAACTGCAGTCATAACATGTGGGTTGTCCTGCCTCAGGCAGCCCTCGGTCAGCCGGATTCCAAAGTCTGGGTCCGACGTCGGCTGATGTCGCATTTCTCTCCGACGTCAGAGCGGCTGGAGTACATAAGCATCAGCCGACGCCATTTTCTTCAGTGTTTCTTGCCCCAGATGCCAGGTGCCCTCCAAGGAAGGCTGTAATCAAATTGGAAGACAAAAACAGGATTCCAAACAAGTAAAAGAGCAATAAAACAAATACACCATAACAGATATCCCCAGCTAAGAGAAACAGGGATAAAAGTGGACCCTAGGCATAGAGGGGTATGGAGGGAGGGAAAATCCGACTGCAGTCGCATGTCTATCGGACATCTACATTTATGGTAGGTACAAAACTGTACTATGTCCTTCAAGAATGCAACTGCAGTCATAACATGTGGGTAGAATACCATAGCTTAGCTGGTGGAGGAGGTATGCACTAGGAAAGAGATGGTGTGGCAATCAAACCCTGCAGGACTGCCGAAGCAAAGCCTGCTCTGGATCTGGAGTATAGAGGGAGATTGTAGTGTTTGGAGAATGTATGCACGAAGCTCCATGTAGCAGAATGTCCTTGGTAGGCACCCCTCTTAAAAATGCTGTAGAGGTGGCTGTAGCTCTGGTGGAATGTGGTCTGACATTGGCTGGAACAGTCTTTCCATGAAAGGAATAACAGAATCTGATGCAATGTCCAATCCATTTAGAAATAGTCTGTTTTGAAATTGCTTTTCCCTGGACTGCAGGGGCGTAAGCTACAAAGAGTTATTCAGACTTCCTACTGGCCTTGGTTCTGTCCAGGTAGTATCAAAGTTGTCTGTGAATGTCCAAGGTATGCAGAAGTCTTTCCCCCTTATTCTCAGGATTGGGGAAGAAAGCAGGCAGATGAATGGCTTGATTTAGAGAAACCGTAGATACCACCTTTGGCATAAAAGTAGGGTTGGTCCTTAAAGAAACCCTATCTCTGTGGAAAATAATAAAGGGTGGTATTGCCATTAGGGCCTGTAGCTCCGAAACCCTTCTTGCTGAGGTAATTGCCAACAGGAAAGCTGTCTTCCATGATAGAAATTGCAAGTCAACTGAAGCTGCTGGCTCAAAAGGAGGTAGAGTCAGTTTTTCTAAGACAAAATTGAGGTCCCAGGCTGGCACTGGGGCCTTTCTTGGTGGCTTAATGTTCTTGATTCCCCTGAGGAATTGTCTTAGTAAGGGGTGAGAGAAAACAGGAGGATCAGTGTTGTATCTAGCTGAAATAGCAGATGCATGTATCTTTATGGAAGAATATGAGAGGCCGTTCTTTAACATATCTGCCAAATATTCCAAGATAAGTGGGATGTTCAGTAATGAAGCATCATGTCCCTTGCTGGTATTCCAATTGCTGTATCTTTTCCACTTTGCTAAGTAAACCTTTCTGGTGGATGGTCTTCGAGCCTCTGTTAGTATCCGCTGAACTTCCTTAGAGAGAGATAAGCTGAAGTTATTTATGGGATCTCCCAAGCTGTTAGCTGCAGTGTCTGAAGGTTTGGATGCAGTGTTTCGAAATTGTGTTGAGTCAAAAGTAGAGGCCACTGAGGGAGGGCCCACCTCCTGGTGTGACATATGCTCCGTAATAGTGGGTACCAGTGTTGCTTCGATGGTCTTTAACACATCCTTAGCATTTGCACCAAAAAGCTTGCTCTTTTCCAAAGGTGCATCCAGAAGTTTTGCTTTTACATGATCTGGTAGAGGTTGATCTTTTAACCAAGCATGTCTACGAATCACTGCCCCTGTCATAGCTGCCCTACATGAAGCTTCCAGTGCATCATATCCACACTGCAGGAAGTGACTGCT
The DNA here is from genome assembly GCF_019279795.1 of Protopterus annectens. Taxonomy (NCBI): domain Eukaryota; kingdom Metazoa; phylum Chordata; order Ceratodontiformes; family Protopteridae; genus Protopterus; species Protopterus annectens. The sequence continues at coordinate 842,330,766 of NC_056743.1, forward strand.
TACTTGCTGAGTGTTATGTACAGCTTCCTGCAAAGTCTTCCTGTCTAAAGGATCAGGAGAAGCTAATGTTTTTTGTAAATCATCCAAGAGATAATCCTGATATTATAACATATGAAAAAGGCAATTTAAAGCTCTCATAGATAAAGTAGTGGATGTGTAAACCTTTTTGCCCCATCTCTGTAATGACCTTGCTTCCCTGTTGGAGGGCAAAGGATTTTTTGAGGTGGAGGCTGAAACTCCTTTAGGCCCCTGTGAAATAGTTTCCAAATCAGCAGAATGGGCCCTGAATAAATGGGAATGAGTTTCTGGGACCCTGTAATACCTGTCTGGCTTGGCTGGAGCAGGAGGAAGAGAATCAGGGGTAGCACTAGAGTCAGAATACAAATCATCCAGAACATCAAGTACAGGAGGAATAGCTAAGGGCCTGTGCTGAGGCTTCTTAAGAAAAGTCCTAAGGCATTTCCTAGAATCAGAATATTCCTGACCCTGCCACTTGAAATGTTCCCTCATGGTGTGCAGAACTTCCCCAAAAGAAATATCCTCAGGAGGGGATTCCGAAGGGATGGAATCTTCTGCATCCGAGTCCTCATAAGTCTGGAAGAGCTCTTCCTGGCTATCAGAGTGGACAGAGCCCTGAGTCTTCATTTGAAGGAGTGGGGTCAGAGGGTACAACCTGGGGCCTTTTGTCAGGAGGAGGCTGGGATGCTCTCTCAGGATGGGCCTGTGAACCTCTAATCATGGAAATTAAATCTGCCGCCATGGACATAATTTGTGTCTCCGGAGTCGGCTGAGGTAAGGATTTAGAAGTAATATGCTTTGTTTTGCTGGCTGCCTTAGCCCTAGTGTAGGCCTTAATAGACATGGCCATAGGAGGCCTGGCAGCTCCACGTGCAGGAGTGACCTTGTCTACAGCAATGGTCTCGGGCATTTCCTCGGTTTCGGGAGGAAAGTCTATAACTGGCGTCGGAGCAATTTCTGGAATCGGAGTCGTCGGTAATGCGGTGTCTTCGGTTCGGAGCGGTGGAGAGACCGTCTCGGAGGGAACCGGAGCACTTGCGCTAGGTTTTGGCGTGGAGTCGGTGGTAGACGCGGGCCGAGGATGTCGGTCCCGGTCTTTTCGCTTTTTGGGTGTTTGCGATGTCGAAGATCCGACGGCATGGTGTAGGCAAATTTATCGCCGAAAAAATCTTCAGCGAACTCCGCCCGGCGCCTGAGAGTGCGCTTGTTGAAGCGAGCACAGGATACACAGGCCGAGACGTCGTGGTCTGGGCCCAGGCAAGGGAGGCAGTAAGAGTGGAAATCCTTATGAGGTATTTGTTTACCACAAAAAAGACAATTGTTAACTTTTTCAGTAATTTCTGACATCGGCTGAGGCAAGAAAAGGTCCCCAACGGGGTACTTGGCTTTTTCGATGACTTTGGTATCGTAGAATACAGGAGCTGACCGACCGGCACTTGCGAACTGCTTCTGCTTCGGGCACCGCGGCAAGAAAGACTGAAGAAAATGGCGTCGGCTGATGCTTATGTACTCCAGCCGCTCTGACGTCGGAGAGAAATGCGACATCAGCCGACGTCGGACCCAGATTTTGGAATCCGGCCGACCGAGGGCTGCCTGAGGCAGGACAACCCACATGTTATGACTGCAGTTGCATTCTTGAAGGACATCCAGGACTGCAACAGTGAAGACAATCGAACATCTACATTTATGGTACGTGTACACAACTGTACTATGTTCTTCATGTTTCACTGTTGCAGTCATCACACTTGGGTATTCCCAAAGTTGAAGAAAGGGTGGAGGCAGTCAAGAAGAGTTGGGGCTGGCTAGTATGCCCTGCAGGACTGCTGTTGCAAAACTTTCCCTGGATTTGGAAAAGATAGGTAGATTGGTAATGCTTGGTGAAGGTCTGCACAGAACTCCAGGTAGCGGCTTCCACAATGTCCCTGGTAGGGACTCCACTGAGGAATGCTGTAAAGGTAGAAGTAGCCCTGGTGGAATGCGTTCTAACCCCCTGAGGGGTTGGTTTCCCATGGTGTTTGTAGCAGAAATGGATACAGTGTGCTATCCATTTGGAAATTGTTTGTTTTCAAATGGCCTTGCACTCTGCCCCTGGAGCAAAACTGACTAGTAACTGGTCAGATTTCCTGAAGGCTTTAGTCTTATCCAGGCAGAATCTGAGCTGCCTCTGCGCATCCAAGGAGTGCAGGATCCTTTCCCCTTTATTTTGAGGATTAAGGAAGAAGGTTGGCAGATGGATAGATTAAGAGCCACTTTGGACACCACTTTTGGCATAAATGACGGGTTAGTCCTGAGGGAGACCCTGTCAGCATGAAAAATAATGAAGAGTTCCACAGCCATAAGTGCTTGCACCTCAAACACTCTTCTAGCTGAAGTGATGGCCAGAAGCAAGGCTGTTTTCCAAGAGAGGAATTTTAACTCTGCTGACACTGCAGGCTCAAAGAGGGGTACCACGAGCTTTTCCAGTACAAAGTTAAGGTCCCAAGCAGCAGTGGGTGCTCTCCTTGGTGGCCTTAGATTATTTGCCCCTTTCAGGAACTGCTTGATGAGAGGGTGAGAGAAGAGAGTTGGCTTTGTGTTGTTATGAGCTGAGATGGCAGAGGCATGGATCTTAATGGAGGAGAAGGATAGGTCTCCGTGTAGTAAATCTGCTAGGTAATCCAGGATTAGAGGTAAGGAGGATAATGCTGTGTCCTCTTCCTTTAGACTGAATCAGCATAGGATTTCCTTGTACTGGGTCTTCTTGCTTCAAGAATGATATCCAGCACCTGCTTGCTTAGGCTGGACACTGGAGGAAAATTCAAGGAATAAGCCAGGCTGCACGATTCACGGTTTGCAGATGCAGGATTTGTCCCTTCTGCTGGGTGAGGAGGGTTGGGATCTGGGGTAGGTGCCAGGGTGGCACCAGTGACAGGCTGTGCAGTAGTGGGTACCAGTGTTGGCATGGCCAGTCTGGGGCAATCAGGATTGTCCTTGGTTTTTCCTGTCTTACCTTGAGTAATATTTTTGTGAGAAGAGGCAGAGGGGGAAATGCAGAGATTGAGAGGTTTACCCACTGGAAGGATACAGCATCCACTCTCCAGGCTCTGCTGTGAGGTGTCCTGGTGCAGAATTTGCCTAACTGGTGATTGAAGGGGGAGGCAAAAAGATCCACCTCTGGGGTCCCCCATTTCAGGGTTAGGATGCTGAAGGTGCTGGGGTCTAATTGCCACTCGTGTGGGTCCAGTAGATTTCTGCTTAAGTCTGCCAGAGAGTTTTGTTTGCCTGGCAGGAACTGAGCTTGCACTGTGGTGTTGTCTGTTTTTATCAGCAGGGGTCCTGGTGAGAGTAGGGATTTGAAAGCTGTCAGAGCATGCTGAACCGCTAGCATCTCTTTTTGGTTGATGTGCAGATGAATTTGACTTGGGCTCCAGTGGCCCTGAATGCACTTATCCAGATGTGCCCCCCCCCCCCAGGCATAGTCTGATGCATCTGTGGTTAGGGTTTGGGCGGCGTGGGGTTGAGTAAAGGGAAGTCCCTTGTAGTTGCATGCTGCTGCCCACCAAAGAAACTCTGCCCTTAGACAAGGTATGATAGGTAGGACAGTTTCCAGATCCTGAGAATGTTGGCACCAAAGATTTTTTAAGTACCACTGAAGTTTCCTCACATGCAGTCTGGCATATGGAATTAGTAGAATGCAAGAGGCCATGAACCCTAGGGCCTGCAAGATTTTCCTTGTGGATAGCTGGGTTCTGGTAGCCATTTGAGAGAAGTAGCCTTTCAGATAGGCTTGTTTTTCTGGAGTAAGGAATGCCATCTGGGATGCTGTGTCTAAGCTTGCTCCCGGGAATACAATCTTTTGACTGGGGACTGGTTTTGATTTATTTTCATTGGTAGTGTACCCCAAGGAGATTAGAAGGTTCTTTACCAATGTCAGGTGCTGCAAAAGCTTTTCCTGACTGTCTGCCTGAATCAGGCAATCGTCCAAGTACGGGTACATTTTAATCTTTCTCTGTCTGCAATAGGCAATGACTGGAGCCAGGCATTTTGTGAAGACTCTGGGAGCAATGGATAAGCCAAAGGGAAGTGCGGAGAACTGATCATGCTTAGATCCTGCCCTGAAACATACATATTTTCTGCAAGAGTCCCTGACAGGGATGTGCAGATAGGCTTCTTTTAGGTCTAGGGTGGCTAACCAGGCATCTTTGGACAGCATAGGAAGAAGCTGCTGAAGGGTGAGCATTTCAAATAATTTTGGTACCACCAGGAAGGTGTTTAGAATGGAAAGATCTAGGATTGGGCACCAAGTGCCCTCTTTTCTGGGTACCAGAAAAAGTCTTGAATAAAACCCTTGACCTATTTGTTCTGCAGGAACAGGTTGAATTGCACTTACGGAGAGCAGGGATTGAACTTGGTTTTGTGCCTCTGCCCACTGGTTTGGAGGAAGGTCTGGGAACCCTTTGGGGGTTGGCAGTGAGTGGAAGTAAAATTTGTACCCCTGGGATACAACGTTGAGGACCTATCGGTCTTTGTTGACGGAGGTCTAATTTTGCATGATGGGCAAGTTTTCCTCCTAGGGGCACAAGCAGTTGGGAGGTGAGGAGTGGAATTGAGAAGTCATTGTGAATTCTTTCCATAAGGGGCGGCTTAGCACTAGCTGTTTTTGAAGTGGAGGCACTCCATTGCTTAGATCTCTGCATACCCTGAGACTGTAGTCTGAGGGGGGGGGGGGGTCTGTTTCCAATGGGTCTAGTTTGAGATGGCCTTGAGGGGGCTGGAAAGGACCAATGTTTCGAGGGACAATGCCAACTGAATCTAGGAGGCTGCACTTGCAAGAAATCTTTGACTGTCTGTATAGATTTATTTTTATTTTTTTATTTTACATTTGTTGACCGGGCTAGTCCAGCTGGATATATGTCCATTTTCAGTGGAGGCCCGGGGAGAAAAGCTCCGCAAATTACAACAACATAAAAGGTCAAGACAAAGACAATAACAGTATAATTCGGTACATAAGAAGTTTTAACAATTATAGTACAAGCCTAAGATTATATATTTTATATTTCAGTAGGAAAAAGGAAAATTTATCTAAGAATAGATTAATAAGACTAATACATTTGCATTAGAAATGGTGTAGTACAAACCTTTATAACATATTACAAAATTAGAAAAGTACAGTTTTGTACCTACCATAAATGTAGATGTTCGAAGATCCACATTGCTGCAGTCCTTACACTTGGGTAGTCCGCTGTCCTCGGTCGGCCCGAATATCAAAGTATAAGGCTGACGTCGGTCAAGGCGCATTAGACTGACATCAGGATGTCAGGGTACAAATGCGCATGACCGACGTCATATCCTCAGTCTTTTCTTGCCCCAGATGTCAGAAGACCCTAAAAAGAAAGGTCAAAACCAAAAGACAGCAAACAACCAACCAACCACCCTTGCACTAATAATATGTACAATATATACAATATACACAATATTTACAATCCAACCCACACAACCGCCTCTAACTACAGAGGGAAGGAGGGAGGGTAAATTGGACTGCAGCAATGTGGATCTTCGAACATCTACATTTATGGTAGGTACAAAACTGTACTATGTTCTCCATCTCACATTGCTGCAGTCCTTACACTTGGGTAGAATCCCAAAGCAGAGGTAAGGGAGGATGGCAAAACTATAAAGAAGCAGGAGCTGCCAAAATGCCCTGTAAAATAGCAGTGGCAAAACCAGCCCTAGATTTAGAGTAAAGTGGAAGGTGATAATGCTTAGAGAAAGTATGCACTGAACTCCAAGTAGCTGCCTCCAAAATATCTTTAGTTGCCACCCCCTTAAAAAGCTGTCAAGTGGCAGTAGCCCTAGTGGAATGAGGCCTAATCCCAGCTGGAATCTCCTTGCCATGATGGGAATAACAGAAAGCAATGCAAAACCCAATCCACTTAGAAATAGTTTGTTTTGACACAGGCTTGCCCTGAGAACTCAAAGCAAAAGAAACAAATAACTGCTGAGACTGCCTGAACCCTTTAGTTCTGCTCAAATAATATCGCAACTGCCTGTGTACATCTAAAGTGTGCAAAATCTTTTCCCCTTTATTTTGGGGATTTGCATAAAAAGTAGGCAAATGAATAGTTTGGTTTAAAGCCACATTAGAAACCACTTTAGGCATAAAGGAAGGATTAGTACGTAAAGATACCCTATCCTTATGGAAAATTAAGAAAGGCTCAACCGCCATAAGGGCCTGCAATTCAGAAACCCTTCTTGCAGAGGTAATGGCCAACAAAAAAGCAGTCTTCCATGATAAATATTTCAACTCGGTAGTAGCTGCAGGCTCAAAAGGTTGTAGAGTAAGTTTCTCCAACACAAAATTGAGATCCCAAGCAGGAGTAGGAGCTCTATGTGGGGGTCTTATATTCTTTGCCCTCTAAGAAATTGCTTGAACAAAGGATGAGAAAACAATGGTGGGTCACAGTCATAGTGAGCGAAATTGCTGCAGCATGAACCTTAATAGAAGAGAAAGACAAACCTTTGTCCAGTAACTCAGTAAGATATTGAAGAGCCACACTTAAATTAGGCTCAGAAACATCAAAATCCTTTGCTGCACTCCAAAATAAAAATCTCTTCCATTTATCTGCGTACACTTTCCTTGTACTAGGCCTTCTAGCTTCCAAAATAACATTCAAAACTTGCTGTGGAAGTTGAGACCCTCTATGGTTCATAACAGAATATGCCAGGCTGTTAGGTGAAGAGAGTGAAGCTTGACATTGAGTAAATGACTGTTCTCCTGAGACAACAGGTGTGGAATCGAAGGCAAAGGCCATGGAGGCTCCCGTACCAGACTTCTCAGTAATGGGTACCAGTGCTGTCGAGGCCAATCTGGAGCTATTAAAATCATCTTTGGCTTGTCCTGTCTGACCTTTAGAAGTACTTTCGGGAGGAGAGGCAGAGGTGGAAAGGCATACACATGAAGATTGCTCCAATTGAAAGAAAGAGCATCCACTTTCCAAGCTGTGGGATGAAACCTTTTCGTGCAAAACTTTGGCAGCTGGTGGTTTAGTGGAGAAGCAAACAGATCTATGTCTGGAGTTCCCCATGACACTGTCAATTTCTGAAATACATGAGGATCCAATTTCCACTCGTGGGGATCCATAATTCGTCTGCTCAACACATCTGCTAAGGAGTTCTGTGCTCCCGGCAGAAACCTTGCCTGAAGATTTAGCTGTAAACTGACAGCAGTCTCCCACAAAATCATTGCTTGCCTGCATAGAGGATAAGAATGCGTTCCCCCTTGCTTGTTGATGTACCACATGACAGTTGTGTTGTCTGTTAGAATCAACACCTGCCCTGGAAGAAGTAAATCCTTGAAAGCTATTAATGCAAACTGGACTGCTAACATCTCCTTCAAGTTGATATGTAGATGTTGTAGTCTGGCAGGCCATTTGTCTTGTATCCACTTTCCATTTAGATGAGCTCCCCAAGCTTTGTCTGAGGCATCTGTCGTTAAAATCTGACTCGCCTCTGGCCGGGTCACAGAGAGTCCCTTGTTTAGGTGACATTCCTGAGCCCACCACAAAAACTCCTTTTGAATGCAAGGTATTATCTGAATGACAGTGTCCAGATCCTGGCAGTGCTGTGTCCATACATTTTTGAGATACCATTGTAGCTTCCTCATATGCAGTTTGGCATTGGGAAGCACCAGAATACAAGATGCCATGAACCCCAAGGCTTGAAGGACTGTCCTTGCAGTCAGCCTGGACTGATGAGACAATTGATGAAAGTAAAGGGAAAGATTCTTGTTTGTCCGGGGTCAAAAAGGCCATCTGGGATGCTGTATTCAGTCTTACACCCAGAAAGCACATGTCCTGAGAGGGTACTAGACTGGACTTTATTTCGTTCACAGAATACCCCAGGCATCTTAGCACTGCTATCACATATTCCAAATGATGAAGAAGCTTGTCCCTTCCTTGAGCCAGAATCAGGCAATCGTCCAAATAAGGATAGATCTGTATTCCTTTTAGCCTGAAGAAAGCTATCACTGGAGCCAGAACTTTCGTGAACACTCTGGGCGCAGTAGATAAGCCAAAGGGCAATGCAGAGAACTGATAATGAGAAGTCCCAGCCCGAAAACGCAGATACTTCCTGCAACTCAGTCTGATAGGAACAGGAAGGTAAGCCTCCTTGAGATCCAAAGTTACCATCCAATGATCTTTGCCCAGCAGAGGTAAAAGCTGTTGTAACGTCAACATTTTGAACTTGGGAATGTCCAGATAAGTGTTGAGGATAGATAAATCCAAAATTGGTCTCCACGTGTTCCCCTTCTTTGGTACTAGGAACAGGCGAGAATAAAATCCTAGGCCCACTTCTGGCATAGGGACCGGCTGTATGGCCCCTATTTGAAGTAGCAGAGAAATTTGTTTGTGAGCCTCTATTCTTTGCTGAGGAGGAACGTCTGGCATGCCTTTGAAAGGAGGCAAGGTATGGAAATAAAACCTGTAACCTTGGTGTATGATATCCAATACCCATCTGTCTTTGGTAATTAAACTCCAATTTTCCTTGAAAAGTGCCAACCTTCCTCCCAAAGGTGCTGCCAGACGAGAAGGCTCTGGCAGCTGAAAAGGTAGGTCATTGGGTCTGTTTACGAAAGGACTGACCCCTGCCCTCACCGAAGACTGTGCAGGTGAACTCCTGTTCTAGGCCTGAAAGAGCCCTGAGCTCTGCCCCTACCACGTCTAGATCTACCCCTAGACTGGGAATCATAAGAAGGATACGTCCACCCCTTGGTAGGCCAATTTCTACTAAACTTCGGAGGCTGAACCTGCAAAAAATCTTTAACAGTCTGCATAGACTTAGCCTTGTCTTCCATTTTCTTTAAGACTGCCTCAACAGGTGAACCAAACAACACATCAGATTGTAAAGGAGCATCTAAAATCCTTGTCTTAACATGGTCAGATAAATTCTGATCCCTCAGCCAGGCGTGCCTGCGAAGAACTGACCCAGTGGCAGCCACCCTAGACGAGGCCTGTACAGCATCAAAACCACATTGCAAAGAATGCTTACCCACCTGTTCAGAAACATGTACTAAATCTTGTAACTCTTTACACTCAATACCTTCCGCCAGAGCATCTACCTTAGACTTCAATTGAGAAAGTAGATAGTTTTGGTATTTCAACATGTGAAACTGGCAATTCAAAGCCCTCATAGGTAGGGTGGAAGAAGTATAGACTTTCTTTCCCCATCTATCCAAGGCCCTGGCCTCTTTATCTGGAGGAACCGGATTTTTAACAACAGAAGCCTTAACACCCTTAGGCCCCTGGACTAACAGTTTCTGGGTCCGCCCTAGGACTCTTAAAAAGATACTTATGAGCTTCAGGCACCCTGTAATACCTATCCGGTTTAACAGGAGCAGGAGGCAAAGAATCAGGATTAAGAGAAGCCTCTGCAAACACATCTTCCACAACATCCAGAACAGGAGGTATAGCCAAAGGCCTATGCTGGGGTAAAAACAAAAATTCCCTAAGCCTTTTCCTGGAATCAGAGAAGTCCTGACCTTCCCACTTAAAATGCTCCCTCATGGAATGAAGAGTCTCTGAAAAGAAAAATCCTCAGGAGGAGAAGCAGAAGGAGTAGAATCATCCACATCAGAATCAGAATAAGGAGAATACTCCTGCAAGTCTTCAGCCGAAGACTCTGAAACATCCGAAGCCTGCTCAAAACTCCCCAACTCAGGTTCCACCCTAGGTCTCTTATCAGGAGGGGGCAAAGAACCTCTAATCAAAGTAATCAAATCTTCTGCCATTTTAAGCATATGCTTCTTGGGCACAGATCCTGAAGAACTAGGAGTGACACCAACTGAAGCTAAACCTGGCCTGCCTCTGAGAGAAGCCTTGGAAACAGAAGGAGAGGGCCTAACCACCCTAGGAAGGGAGGGGAGTACAGTAACCTGAGAAGCCCCTTCAGCCTGACCTGCCTCCTGAGAGGCCACATCCTGCAATAACAAAGTCTCCCCCTGGGACTCCAGAGAAACCTCCGGCGGAACCCCCGGCTCCACCGACACCTCTAAAGAACCGGCGTCAGGTACGGACGACTCTTCTTGCCTGGGCTTAGCTGCTTTATCCTTGCGCTTCTTCGAAGAAGCGGACGTCGGAGCATCCGACGGCATAATATAATTGCACCGCTTCCCGAAGACTAACCTGGCACAATCTAACCTTCTCTTAATAGTGCGCTTATTGAATCTAGCACAAAAGCGACACCCAACAACGTTGTGCTCAGGCCCTAAACAAGGAATACACAAAGTATGATAATCTCTATGCGGTATCTGTTTCCCACAAGAAATACAGTTATTCACTTTTTCTGACATCCGGTAAACCACTGAGGCAAGAAAAAACTAAAATATTCCCCAACGGGGTACTTAGCCAACTTTGACTCGGTCTGAAACTCCGAATTCGAAAAATTTCAGAACGCCGAACGGCACTTGCAACGCTGCTTCTGCATCGGACCATGCGGCAAAAAAGACTGAGGATATGACGTCGGTCATGCGCATTTGTACCCTGACGTCCTGATGTCAGTCTAATGCGCCTTGACCGACGTCAGCCTTATACTTTGATATTCGGGCCGACCGAGGACAGCGGACTACCCAAGTGTAAGGACTGCAGCAATGTGAGATGAAGAACATCACCTAGTAACTTATGATAAGAGATACTAAGGTCTCACTAAAACCTAAGAAAGAAAAACACGAGATCAATAGATAGAGTAGAGAAGATCAACAAACAAGGATGGATTTCTAGTGATATTTAACACATAGGTTGTGATACTATATGAAGGTGTTTGATCATTCCACAGTATATACTTATTTACATGAGAAAAAATCCTAAGGAAGGTTAAGCTAACTAAAAATTAGTGAGACAACACAAGATCATGATCATGGGAGGCTAGGAATTGCGGGAGTCTAGTTAATAGTTAGGTACTTAGTCTGGGTTAACACAGGGGCATAGCCAGTGTGATTTGAGGTAGGGTTTAAGCTTGCTTTTAAATAAGCTGACAGAGGATATTGAGGTTAGCTGGCTTGGGAGGATGTTCCAGGCTTTACCTACTGTATTGGAGAACAAGGTGTCACCAGCTAAGTTATTGGATTTTGATATTTGTACAAGTAGGTTGTTAGCTGAGCATAAGGTCTTGAGGTTATTATATGGGATGACTAGGGATGTAAGTATGGGTGTATTTTGAGGTAAATACAGGATCTTATGGGCTACTATTAATTGACTGAAAAGTATTAAATTTGGCAGCTCTAACCATCCTAACTGATTCGGATTGATACAGTGATGAGTTCTATAGGAGGACCCAGCTGCAAATCTGGCAATATTGTTGTAGGATGATGCAAGTTTACTCAGATTACTTCTACATATTTTGGTATAGATAGGGGAGGCATAGAGCAAGGTAGAGATGAGGTGGGTGCGAGCAATAGTAACCATGGCTGGAGGTGTAAGAAAGGGTTTTATTCTACAGAGGGAACCTAGTTTCTTGTTTACTATTTTTATGGTGTTATTAATGTGAGGTTCAAAGGACAAGTTGTTATCTATTAGTACCCAGAGTAGTTTGGTGGTTGGTTCAGGAGATACTATAGTTCCATCATTTGAAGTAATAGTAAAGTTAAGTGGGGAGGTTCTGCGGGTGGGGGTAAATAGTAGCATTTTTGTTTTTTGGGGTTAAGGATAAGCCGTCTTTGTAGGAGCCAGTTTTCAACTGTACTAAAGGTCATTTGGGTTAGTGACTGAAGTTCTGATTGAGAAGCAGCAGCGCATATGAGTGTGGAGTCGTCAGCGTATTGGATACAGTCAGCTTGAGGAATTACAGAATGAAGGTCATTTGTAAAGATGGAGAAGAGTAATGGGCCTAATATATAGATCCTTGCGGGACCCCTAGAGTGACTGGGATGTGGGAAGATAAAGTATTTTCCCATAGTACAGCCTGTTATGTAGGTATGATTGGAACCACTGTATAGTATGGTTGTCCAATGACAGGTTTTTGAGTGTGTCCATAAGGAGGTGGTGATTCACCATGTCAAATGCTTTGGACAGGTCAATAAAAACAGCTGAGGATAGAGTATCAATATTACGATTACTGTTAATATGGTTAGTGAAGGATAAGAGAGCAGAGGTGGTGCTATGAAATGGTCTAAAGCCATGCTGACAGGGTGCTAATAAACTGTGATCAAGTAGGTAGGTTAACAGTTGTATGTGTATACATTTCTCCATTATTTTTGCCAAAGGAGATAGAATAGCTATGGGCCTATAATTGGACAACTCTTTGGAGTTTCCGCCCTTATGCAGGGGAATAATGTGAGAGACTTTCCAGATTAGGGGAATAGATCCTTCAGAAATAGTTCTGTTAATGAGGATGGATATGGGGTAGGCTATGACTTTAGCAGCTTTTTGCAGGTATTCTGCAGGTAATTTATCAACAGAGAGAGTAGTGGGTTTAAGTTTCTGTATGAGGTTACAGATAAGTGAAGTGGGCACTGGCTGAAAATGAAATTGATGAGAATTATTGGTAAAGGTTGTGGCAGAGCCTGGGGTGTTAGGGGATAGCTGGTTGGCTAGGGATTGTATGGTTTCAGTGAAAAAAGTATTAAATGAGTCAGCTATCTGGATGGGATTGTTGTGATCAGAGCCAGAGGGAGAGGGAGTATTTGAGCATCCAGGGTGTAGGAGGTTACTGATACCTCGCCAGAATTTTTGGGGATTATTTTGGTTGGTTTGTTGTAGTTGGTAGTAGTAGTTTCTTTTATCAGCTAATATGGCTTTTTTTGTTTCATTTCTTAGCTGTCTGAATTGTAGGTGGTCTGAGGAGCTTTTTGTTAAGTGCCATTTGGCCCATTGTTTATTTCTTTGGAGGATTTTTTGTTTGGTCGTTTAACTTTTTCTTCCATCTTTTATAGAACCTCTTTTGCTTCGGTGCCAAACAGATTGTCCTTGTTCAAAGGAGAGTCTAGTAATTTTGATTTGACATGGTCTGGCAAGGTCTGCTCCTTAAGCCAAGCATGCCTTCATGGTACAGAACCAGTGACTGCTGCCCTGCAAAATGCTTCTAGGGCGTCAAAGCCACATTGCAAGGTGTTCTTGCTGACTTGGCTTGCAGAATGCATAAGCTCTTGTAATTCTTTACTTTCTGCACAGTCTGCTAAGGTAGCAAATTTTTGCTTAATAAGTTCCATACGATGTTGCTGGTATTTCAGCATGTGAAACTGGCAATTCAATGACCTAATGGCGAGAGTTGCAGAGGTGTATACTTTTTTACCCCATCTGTCTAAAGGCCCCTGGGAAATGACCTCTGAGTCAGCAGTAGGATTTTTGAAAAGAAATTTGTGAGAGTCAAGGACTCTGTAGTACCTGTCTGGTTTCCTTGGAGCAGGGGGTAAAGTATCTGAAGTTAGACTGGATTCCATAAAGACATCATCCACAATTATCTAGAACTGGAGGTATTGCTAAAGGTCTATGCTGTGGCAAATCTACAAATTCTCTGAATCTCTTTTTGGACCGAGGATAGTCTTGGCATTCCCAGTGGAAATGCTAAGTATGTAGGGTTTCACCAAAAGAAAAATCCTCTGGAGGTGAAGCAGAAGGAATGGATTCCCCTGCATCTGAATCCTCATTAGCAGATAAAGGCATGTCTCCATAATCAGATACCTCAGAGTCGTCGGACTCTTAGGCTGTTAAAGCTGCTGGGGACAGGTCTCTTCCTCTGAGCAGGGGAAGGCTGGCTTTTCCTAATCAGCATAATCAGATCTTCTGCCATTTTAAACATTTGATTTTGTGGCAGGGAAGCAGGTGCTTGAGTTTGGGTCGTCGGATTTTTAGGCGCAGCTCGTACTCTTGGCTTTAGAAATTCGGTAGTTTTAGTCAGAACTGAAGACGCGAAAGAAGTCATTGGTTTGTGTAGAAAATTGTTAATGCGAAAAACTTCCTCGGAAGCTGGTGCCTGCACAGCGGCTGTCGAACCATCCAAGGTAGAGACATCCACAGGTTCCGCAGTCAAAGAAGAATCTCACAGCATACCAGACTACAAACAGGTCTCAGTAGCGGCCTGCAAATCCATAGAGGTGGGCATCAGGGGCTGTGAAAGCGTCTCACTGAGTACCGGCGAACTGTCTACTAGCTTAACGGAAGAGTTGTCAGCATTGGACCTGTGTGGTCTATCTCGGTCTTTATCCTTACATTTTTTTCAGAAGATCAGTAGATGGATGGCTTACCAAAGCCATTTCGAAATACGGAGATTGAGAGCAAACTTATTTAGCGACAATAAGGGCCCACTGATGAAAAGTTCGGGAGTTGAACAAGGCAAAAAACCAACAGCGAGACATGTCGTGGTCTGGGCCTAAACAGATGACGCAGTAAGAATGGAAATATCGGTGTGGCATTTGCTTTCCACAGGCGAAACAATTGTTAGCTTTTTCTGACATCGGTTAGAGCAAGAAAAAGGATCCCCAATGGGGTACTTAGCTTTAGAAGACTTCAGGATGACTCCATTTGGAAACGAAAACTCGGGTAGCAGCTGACAAGCACTCGTGCGAACAGCTTCTGCTTCAGGCTCCTCGGCAAGAAAGACTGACGTAAAGGTGTTGGCTGCCTGTTTTTATACCCCTGACGAACTGACGTCAGTACTGAAGCGACAACAACTGACGCAGAAATACTAACTCTCTGGTATTCGAGCTGATTAAGGGCTACCTGCAGGCAGATAACCCAAGTGTGATGACTGCAACAGTGAAACATGAAGAACATGGGTTGGGGTTCTGAGAGAAACCCTATCTTTGTGGAAAATTAAATAAGGGGGATGAATGGATAGAGCTTGTAATTCTGATACCCTCCTAGTTGAGGTAATGGTGATCAAGAAAATTGTTTTCCAAGTAATAAATTTTAGAGAACAAGTATTAGCCTGTTCGAACGGAGGAAGAATCAAGGCAGCTAGAACTAAATTTAGATCCCAAGGAGGAAGTGGTTCTCTTACTGGGGGTCTCAATAGGATAGTACCCTTCAGAAAAGCTTTGCATAACCTGTGTGACATGATAGTTGCTGCTGCTCCTTGGTTAAAAGTTTCAGGGAGAAATTCGAGGATCTTTGAAACAGGTGCAGTAAAAGGATCAATACTATTTTTGGCTGCCCAACAAGAGAACTGGTTCCATTTGCTAGTATACAGTTTTCTCGTTCAGGATTTGAGAGAGGAAATTAGAATACGTTGTACTGCAGGGGAGAGGTCAGAAAGCCTGGCTAAGATGGGAAGTGGAGGAACCAAGCCGTCAGCTTGAGAGTCTGTAAGGAAGGGTAGTGTGCGCCCGACTGATGCACCAGCAGATCTGGAACTGGGTCCAGAATCCAAGGCTCCTCCTGAAGATGGGGCCATAGAAACGGGAACCAGATTTGACGAGGCCAGTAATGGGCAATGAGTATTAGCTTGCAACCCAACAATTTTGCTTTCTGAATAACCTTAGGTATCAGAGAGAATGGGGGAAAGGCATACAGAAGTCCCGGGGGCCAATCATGAACAACTGCATCCCTGGTTGATTGTCCCGTGTGGGGAGACTAGGGAGAAACAGCTGCTGCATTGGGCACTGATGGAGGTGGCAAAAAGGTTGCATCAAGGCTGGCCCCACTTGCGAAAAATCTGGTTCTCAATATCCAGCTTCAGGGACCACTCATGAGGCATAAGGTTAGCCCTGCTTAGCTTGTCTACTATCACATTGGATTTTCCCATAATGTGCGTAGCAATCAGAAAGCGTTGGGAAGACATTGCCCATTGCCAAACTCTTAGAGCCTCTCGACACAAGGGGTAAGATCTGGTTCTACCTTACTTGTTGATGTGCCATACTACTGACATGTTGTCCATCTGAATTGCAATCGTCCCCGTGGGTAGAGCGCTGTGAAGTGCTTGCAATGCCAGGAGCACCACTCTCATCTCTAGGACATTTATGTGCAAGTGGTACTTGTGTTGTTAAGTCCCATGAACTGTCTGCCCCAGATAATGGCCCCCCCACCCTATCTGGGAAGCGTCTGTGGTCACTGTCGCCACTGGTTGGGGGGAGGACGAATGGTCTGCCTATCATCAGCTGTGTAGACTGAAGCCACCATTTTAGGTCCTTCTTGCAGGTCTCCATGATGAAACTTTTGTGGGACATGGGTAGAACTTGCATGGATCATTGAGCAAACAAAAGCCACTGTAATAACCTTGTGTGGAAGCGGGCCAAGGGAACTAGTGTTACTGCTGCCGCCATTGAGCCCAGGATTTTTAGAACAAATTTTGCTCGATTCTTTTTCCTCACGATTAATATAGCAACCTGATGTCGAATGGTCGACACTCTCTCCTGAGGCAATTTTGCTATCATGTCTTTGGTATCTAAATCTGCCCCTACAAATGTAATATATTGATAGGGCAAAAAGGCAGACTTTGTGTAGTTTATAATGATGCCTAGCTGACAGCAGAGGCAGATTGTGGTATCCCTCGTCTCGGTTAGTCGATGCTCAGTGGTGGCGGTAAGGAGCCAATCGTCCAGATATGGAAACACCTGGAATCCTAGAAGCCACAGATGAGCCATGACTACTGCCATACATTTGGTGAACACCCTAGGGGCTGTGGTGAGGCCAAAGGGCAGAGCTCTGAACTGGTAGTGACCGATTCCCAGCCGGAAGTGTCGAAATCTCCTGGATCACCTGACTATCTTGATATGTTAGTACGCATCCCAGCCGGAACTGTCAAAATCTCCTGGATCACCTGACCATCTTGATATGTTAGTATGCATCCTGGAGATGGATGGAGCACATCCAAATGTCCTTTCCCAGGAAGGAAAGTATGGATTGCAGTGTCACCCTCCGGAACTTTGTCTTCTTGACAGACTTAAGTCTGCGGAGATCCAAAATGGGCCTCCAGTCCCCTGTTTTCTTTGGTACTAGAAACAACCTTGAGCAAGTTCCAGACCCGATTTGGTCTGCGGGGACTTCTTGGATGACTCGTTTTCTTAGCAACCTTTGAACTTCTAGGGTTGCTTGTTACCTTAGATTGGATGGCACATCTGGGATGGATTTTCGTTTTTTGGGGAGAGGTGGCATGGAGAAAGGAATACTGTATCCTCTGGATAAGACCGACTGTACCCATCTGTCTTTTGTGATACTTTGTCAGGTTTCTGGGTACAATGACAATCTGCCCCCGACTGCCTCCAGAGGTGGACAGGCGGGCCTCCTTTCAGGAGCGCTGGAAGGGCCTACCAGAGAACGTATCTCTATTGCTCTGATTGTGCAGACCCCCTCTGCCGTGAGGCGGTGTCTCCCATTATTATTCCCCCCCTCTGCGCTGGGGGGAAAAGTCACCATGTGCGTCAGGTGAAGCTCCCTGGGATTTCCAGAACCACATTTTTACGCCTTTTTGACCTTTGAGATAAGGTCTAGTAGGTGCGGAAAAACATACTCCCATGGCAGACAGAGTTCTTGCCATCCTGCTTGCACCTGGTGAGAGTCACTTTTATCTCAGACCAGAACAACGATGAGCCATCAAAAGGGGCGTTGGTAAAGGAGGTCTTGAAGGGCTCTGCAAACTGACAAAGGCGCATCCAGGAATGTCTTTGTAAGGCGACTCCTGCGCCTGCTGTCTGCTCGCTTCATGGGCTGCATAGAAAATAAGCCGCATGAAGGAGTTAACTACTGAAGATAAGGTTGCAAGCTAAGAAGCAGTTCTATCTGTAGCTCCTGCAGCTGTAGGATCCTGTAGGGCATCTCCCAGCTCTTTCAGGATACCTCTGGAGATGGGTGAAATGGGATAAATAATTCAGTGACCTAAGGCTAAAGGCCGCTGAAAAAAAGAGACTCTTGTCGTTTCTGTCCATCGTACAAGACTCTGTTCGGCAGATGGACAGAAGTAGAGGTTTCTGCTAATTCCTTCTTTGTGGCCGCTGCAACCACCATAGCATCAACTGGCATGCCCTTGGTCAGGAAAGATCTGTCATCTGGTGCAGTTATGAACTTACTGGGACTCCGTGGAACAGGTTTTATCGATTCCGGGGAGCTCCATGCCTTTCGACTTTCTAACCCTAGCAGCGGGTCGAAGGGTAGAAACACCCAAGAGGTGGAGGGTCGGGAACCGATGCATCCAGGTGCATGGGCTCATCTTCAGAAGGGGAAAAGGACTTCCAGCCACCCCTCTGCTTGAGGATTTCCAGGATGTCAGAGAATGAGACATCCTCAGAGGGGGACCGTGGGGACCCTTCTGAGTCCTCCAAGTCCATGTCCGATGTCAGGGACTCAGGTGAGTCCAAATGCTTCCTCAAACATGGCCTCTTCTGAGGGACCTCCTCAGAGGGGTGCTCTAGGAAGGTTTCAGAAGGGGGGGGGTCGCCCAATGGGGCGTCCTGGAGCATTGGTTCCCTACGCTTAGAATGGAAGGGTGGTGAGAGGGAAGACACTGGCTGTGTAGGGGATGGAGTAGCTGAGGCCGAGGGAGGAGCTGTCTGAGAGGACAGCACACTCATCACCTCGAAGGCACCATGATCCCGGCCCAAGAGGGTCCTCTGCTCCGAAGAGTCGAGAGATCTCTCCCACACCAAGGGCGATGGCTCCGAGGCTGATGTGGGAGCTGAGCTTACCTGTGCCGAAGCTCCAAGAGAGACAATAGGGTCAGACAAGGGTCCGATGCCGCTCCCCCTCGGAGCAGACGAGGGAGTGTCAGCCCCAGATCCCTCGATAGAAGGTGGTATCGAAGAGATTGAAGCAGATGTCGGAACGCAGAGACCGGAGGTTTACAAAACAGACAGTTCCACCACAATGACTTCCATGCACTCCGGCTCAGAGCTCAAGTGAGTCGAAGGAGGAACAGACGATCCGGAGGGTTGAACAGTCTGCTCCACGTCCATACGGGCTGGGCTTGATAAAATTTTTGTGAGAACCAGTATCTTGAGTAGACTCTTCACCACCCTCTCCACGTCATCATCTGAAAGACTCCTGGATGACAGAGGAGTGGGTGGACGATCAGTGACTGCATGCCACAGACTGGAGAAGCTGTGACTGAGGAGCAGAACGCACCAGTTCCAAGGAATGAGACCTTGTTCTTTTGCGACTCCTAGACAGTTCCAAGGACACTGACGGAACCGCAGGAGATAAAGTCTTGCCGGACCCGAGAAGGTTCGGATCCGATGATCTGGAAGACTTGTCTTTCTGCTTCGACGGTTCCGAGGTCGGAACTGACAAATATGTCGGTTCGGAGGATTTGTCTGGTTTTCTTGCCCGATTCCCTTCCACTGGTGTGTCAAAGGGCCCTTTTAATAAACCTCTCAATATGAGTTTGTTTTTGCACTCCTGCAGGACTCCAGCGCTGAATGCATGACAGATGAAACACGAGTCCTGCAGATGCACCGCTCCCTGGCAATAAACACAGCTAGTATATCCGTCAGTCAGGGACATTTTTTGGGAGCAAGAGTCGCACCTTTTGAATCCAGAAGGCTTGGATTCTTTGGATGCTTCTTTGGACATTACTGATGGGCACAAACAGCAACAAGCACAACAAAATCACAGCTACAAGTATCAAAAAAGGAGGAATATACCACTCTACAATAAACAACAGCACTATATCTAATTTTTTTTCTTTAATAGAAGGTAACGGAAGGGGGAGAGCCTCTAAATTAAACGACAACTCCCCCGAGGAGAGCCTCTAACTTAAATGGCTAACTCCTTAACTCATTAACCCCGACTACAGTCTCATGGCGCCTTTGTGCTTACATCTGAGCGTGTTGTGAGACGGAAGCAATTGCATGTAGTTACAACAGACTGCCTTCTAGCAGCACAAGTAATTCTGCAGTCATATTGTACCTCCGCTGCTGAAAATTAAGTTGAAAAAGTAACTGAACTTTATCAGTTACCTTGTCAGCTTAACTTTTAGCATGGAGTTGCATGGTGTTCATATTTGGCTTTGCCGAGAAAATCGGCTTACAATGCAGTCTGAGCAGACGTACTGCTCTGTGTGTGGTCTACACATTTGCAGCTGTTTCCAAATCTTACTGTACAGTTTATTTTTAAGTAATGCATAGTCAATAAGTTAGAATAACCTTCCAAAGATGGTACCAATAAAAATGCTCTCAAGTGACTTTGCAATATCAATGTTTTTTCTTTAAATCTATGGAATTATTATTACACCGTTTTCAGTCTGACTCTTTTTCCATCCAGCAAGTTTTTAAAATGGTCAAAACAAGTTCATTATTAAAGTCAAGTCCACATAGGTACTGCACGATAGCATACTGATGTGAATAAATAGCTTGAATTCTATCATCATACTGTTTTTCAATAATTAAAATTGTAAGAGAAAACGTTCTTGTTTAGAATTGGGTTCTGCTGTTTGCCAACTTGAACCTCCTTCCTATTCCAAAAGATTTAATGTATAGCGAAATACTGTTTGATCAAAGTGTGCAAATGTTCTCAAATTAGACAGAAATTGAGACATCCCAACTCCCAGGAAGAGTTTAGCACTAAATGCTGTACACCACAATGCAGCATGTTACTAAATGCACATTACGCATAAGAATGCCATATGTAGTTTCATAACCCAAGCCAAACTAATCTCAAAATGCACTTAACAACGGTGAACAACAACCTTTGCTTACATATAAATATGTAAAGGGAGACGTGCTCTTTACTGCTGCTACATGTCCCAAAGTGCTGAGATCAAAGTATACTAAATGCCTTCAAAACCCTAGAAGAACACAGTAACTAACAATGAACAAACACTGCTAAAGTTTCACTGTAACACGATTAAAAGGCATTTCACATTTACAAAATACTGAAAGTCAGAAAGGAACTCACCTTGTTTCAGAACTTTTTCACATGGTAATTAAAACTGATGAGAAGCCGCCAAACGATAAGTGCAACGGATCCATACAACAAATGTGAATGAGGTTTGTCAGTTACTTCTGTGTGTGTGTTTCATAGCAACATTTCTGTTTCACGACACCTGCCGCCCCTTTTTACTGGAAACCCCTTCTGCAGTTCATATAGTTATAAATAGGTTCATAGGTTCATACTAGGCTATCTGCCCTAGGGCATTTATAAGCCTAGCCAGAATGTGTTTGGCTTTCGCCACCCATTTTAAATTTATTTTGCTATGCCCTTTTTCGAGGTTAGTATACTGTGCCTCTGTCTAACAGTGACACAGAAGTGATACCAGGGTAAACCTCGATCTCCCATCCACTCATCAAGATTCCTCTTGAAGAGAGTCAATGAGGGACTCTGCCTAACCTGGACTGGGATTTTATTCCAGAGTGAAGGGAGCCTCTGGGTTATGAATCTGTCCCTCCAGCATGTCCTATTTATTTCAGTGCTGAGGTTCAAGTCTCTTGAGCGCGTAGCTCGATGGGATTTGGATTTTCTGAGGTGCAGCATGTCCATTAATTCCGGGTTGGACATGGCTTTATACGTCAGGCACAGATCGCCTCTGAACAGGCGGTATGCCACTGAGTAGAGCTGGAGTTTCTTTAACAGGGCAGCATATGGCATCTGTTTGAGCCCTTTGATCCTCTTGGTGAGGTACTTTTGGGGTCTTTCCAGTTGCTGCAGGTGTCTGGTAAGGTACATCCAAAAAGGGGCATTGTACTCGATTATGGGCGTGATGAGGGATGAGTAAAGAGGCACGATGACGTCCCCTGATCTAGATGTGAATCCCTTCATGATTAGGTGGGCTATATAAAATGTTTTTCTAACCACTTTGGCCACGTGGTTGTCAAATGAGAGATTGCTATCAACTTGGGTCCCCAGGTCCCTAATTACTTCTTCTGTACTTAATGGATTACCACCTATGTGGTAACTTGTGGGCACTTTGTTTTTGCCAAAGGGGATGACTATACACTTTTTGGCATTTAGCTTGAGGCCATGGCTCTGGCACCAGGTGTCTGTTTCTATGAGGCCCTTTTGGAGGATGCTTGTGTCGACTGGAGAGTCTATTATGGCGCCCAGTTTGCAGTCATCTGCGAACTTGGTCAGCCACAGTCCTTCCGTGTTGGCCTGTACCTCCGAGAAATATATACCAAACAAGAGGACTGAGCCTTGTGGGACACCACTTGTAACTGGTTTGGAGTCTGGCATGGCTCCAGCAATTCTAACCATGTGGGTTCTGTCCTTGAGCCAGTTTGCAATCCATCTAGTGACATATGGGTTTATATTTAAGCTGGTGAGCTTATCTATAATGCCCGAGTCATGTATTGTATCGAAGGCTTTTGCGAGGTCCAGGTAGGCTGTGTGGACCACCTTCCCCTCGTCAATGGCCTTGGTGACTGTTTCAAAGAAATCAACCAGGTTTAAGAGGCAGGATCTGCCCTTAACAAAGCCGAACTGGGTAGGATCCAGTGTTTGTAGGTCCCCAATATCTTTATTTATGAGGTCCATGATGATCCTTTCCATAGCTTTGCAGACCAAGCTAGTCAGGCTTATGGGGGCGATAGTTTCCAGGATCCGTTGAGGCACCACCTTTATGGAGAGGGACCACTGTTGCTGTACGGCACTCTTTGTGCACATATCCTGTAGTAAGGCTGAGATTGAACAGTAGTTTTATATTTGGGTTTAGCTCTTCTTGGAGTTCATGTAGGACGCAGCCCGGGACACCATCTGGTCCCATTGATGCTATGTTTTTTGCTTTGGAGAGGGCGACTCTTACCTGAGCATCTGAGATGTCAGGGGGGCAGCACTCTGCTGGGATAGATATTTGCCCTTTTGTTGGGGGGGGGTGGAGAAGTTTGCGCTGAACTCGTCAGCTAGGATGTTGGCAATGTCTGTGGGTTCGGTGTATTTTTTGTCATTTTGGACTAATTCTGAGCATATCTGGGAATTACCACCCAGGTTCCTAACATAACTAAAGAAAGCCTTGTGATTATCCTTAGTGTCCTGTGCAATTTTTCTCTCGAAGCTGGCCTTAGACAATTTTATGTGTGCCCGTAGTTTTTTGCTAATACTTATCAGTGATGACTTCCCTTTTTGGGATTTTGCTCTATCATTTAGTAGCTTCCTCCTTCTATTGTATAGTTTGTTTATGGCTGGGGTCCACCAGACAGGATGTCTGCCTTTGGAGGATTGGGTCTTGGTTTTATTTGGGATCCCATGATCCATGCATTACTGAAGGTGTTCATAGAATGCGTTTATAAAGGATTCTGCGGTCTGGGCCGTATTTTCCACAGGCCGGGGGCTTTGAAGGATTCCACCTCAGTTTTGAGGAGTGTGAAATTTGCTTTAGAGAAGTTTTCACTGTGGTTTTCTGCTGTAAGACATATAAAGTACAGTTTTGTACCTACCATAAATGTAGATGTCCGATAGACATGCAACTGCAGTCATAACATGTGGGTTGTCCTGCCTCAGGCAGCCCTCGGTCGGCCGGATTCCAAAGTTTGGGTCCGACGTCGGCTGATGTCGCATTTCTCTCTGACGTCAGAGCGGCTGGAGTACATAAGCATCAGCCGACGCCATTTTCTTCAGTGTTTCTTGTCCCAGATGCCAGGTGCCCTCCAAGGAAGGCTGTAATCAAATTGGAAGACAAAAACAGGATTCCAAACAAATAAATGAGCAATAAAACAAATACACCGTAACAGACATCCCCAGCTAAGAGCAACAGGGATAGGAGTGGACCCTAGGCATAGAGGGGTATGGAGGGAGGGGAAAATCCGACTGCAGTTGCATGTCTATCGGACATCTACATTTATGGTAGGTACAAAACTGTACTATGTCCTTCAAGAATGCAACTGCAGTCATAACATGCGGGTAGAATACCATAGCTTAGCTGGGGGAGGAGGTATGCACTAGGAAACAGATGGTGTGGCAATCAAACCCTGCAGGACTGCCGAAGCAAAGCCTGCTCTGGATCTGGAATATAGAGGGAGATTGTAGTGTTTGGAGAATGTATGCACGGAGCTCCATGTAGCAGCTTCTAGAATGTCCTTGGTAGGCACCCCTCTTAAAAAAGCTGTAGAGGTGGCTGTAGCTCTGGTGGAATGTGGTCTGACATTGGCTGGAACAGTCTTTCCATGAAAGGAATAACAGAATCTGATGCAATGTCCAATCCATTTAGAAACAGTCTGTTTTGAAATTGCTTTTCCTTGGACTGCAGGGGCGTAAGCTACAAAAAGTTGTTCAGACTTCCTACTGGCCTTGGTTCTGTCCTGGTAGTATCGAAGTTGTCTGTGAATGTCCAAGGTATGCAAAAGTCTTTCCCCCTTATTCTCAGGATTGGGGAAGAAAGCAGGCAGATGAATGGCTTGATTTAGAGAAACCCTAGATACCACCTTTGGCATAAAAGTAGGGTTGGTCCTTAATGAAACCCTGTCTCTGTGGAAAATAATAAAGGGTGGTATTGCCATTAGGGCCTGTAGCTCCGAAACCCTTCTTGCTGAGGTAATTGCCAACAGGAAAGCTTTTCTTCCATGAGAGAAATTGCAAGTCAACTGAAGCTGCTGGCTCAAGAGGAGGTAGAGTCAGTTTTTCTAAGACAAAATTGAGGTCCCAGGCTGGCACTGGGGCCTTTCTTGGTGGCTTAATGTTCTTGATTCCCCTGAGGAATTGTCTTAGTAAGGGGTGAGAGAAAACAGGAGGATCAGTGTTGTATCTAGCTGAAATAGCAGATGCATGTATCTTTATGGAAGAATATGAGAGGCCGTTCTTTAACATATCTGCCAAATATTCCAAGATAAGTGGGATGTTCAGCAATGATGCATCATGCCCTTTGCTGGTATTCCAATTGCTGAATCTTTTCCACTTTGCTAAGTAAACCTTTCTGGTGGATGGTCTTCGAGCCTCTGTTAGTATCTGCTGAACTTCCTTGGAGAGAGATAAGCTGAAGTTATTTATGTGATCTCCCAGGCTGTTAGCTGCAGTGTCTGAAGGTTTGGATGCAGTGTTTCGAAATTGTGTTTAGTCAAAAGTAGAGGCCACTGAGGGAGGGCCCACCTCCTGGTGTGACATATGCTCCGTAGTAGTGGGTACCAGTATTGTCTTGGCCAATCCAGAGCTATTATGATTCCCTTGGGCTTCTCTGCTTTGATCTTTAGTAATACTGAGGTCATCAGTGGCAGAGGTGGGAATGCATAGATTGCTAGGGAGTTCCAGTTGAATGAGAGGGCATCTATTTTCCAAGCTTTTGGATGGTATGTCCTTGTGCAAAATTTTGGTAGAAGATGGTTGAGGTGAGAGGCAAATAGGTCCACTTCTGGCTTGCCCCATGTCGAAGTGAGTTGTCTGAAGGCCTTCGGATGTAACCTCCACTCGTGTGGATCTGTGAAATTCCTACTTAGGCTGTCCGCCAACACAATGTCTTTTCTTGGAACAAACTGGGATTGTAACTGGATGTTTAGGCTCAGTGATTTCTCCCAAAGCTGCATTGTCAGTCTGCAAAGGGGGTAAGAGTGAGTGCCCCCCTGCTTGTTTATGTACCACATCACAGTGGTGTTGTCTGTCCGTATCATTAAATGGCCTTGCTGGAGTTGGTGTTGAAAAGCCTCGATGGCATGCATTACTGCCAGCATTTCCTTTTGGTTTATATGCAGATGTGTTTCCTTTGGAGACCACTGTCCTTGTATACACCTGCCTTCCATGTGCGCCCCCCATCCAAGGTCTGAGGCGTCTGTAGTCATGGTCTGTGTTATCTGTGGTTTTTTGAATGACATACCTTTGTTTTCCTGGCTCACCGAGGCCCACCATAGGAATTCCTTTTGTAGGCATGGAATGAGTGGTATGACTGTCTCCAAGTTGTTGCTGTGTTGAGACCAAATGCTTTTTAGGTACCATTGAAGCTTTCTCATGTGTAGTCTTGCTAATGGAACCAGTAGAATGCAGGATGCCATGTAACCCAGGGCCTGTAGGAATCTCCTTGCAGTCATCTGGGTGAGTTTTGCTAAACCTTTGAAGTAATGATTTAACTTTTCTTGCTTGTCTTCTGTCAGGTAAGCCATCTGAGAGGCTGTGTCTAGTTTGGCTCCTAAAAAGATTATTTGCTGGGATGGCTGCAGTCTTGACTTTTGGAAGTTGACTGTGTATCCCAGAGCTCGAAGTAATCGTATGACATAATCCAGGTTTATTGTCAACATCAATTTGTCGTCCGCTTGTATGAGGCAGTCGTCCAGGTACAGGTAAATTTGTATACCCTGGAGCCTGCAATGAGCAATTACTGAAGCCAGGCATTTTGTAAATACTCTGGGCGCAGTAGGTAAGCCAAATGGCAATGCTGAGAATTGATAATGCTCTGGCCCTGCAAGAAATCTGAGGTATCTTCTGCAGCTGTGTCTGATAGGGACATGCAGGTATGCCTCCTTGAGGTCCAGAGTAATCAGCCACGACTCCTTGCCCAGCATGGGAAGGAGTTGCTGTAGAGTCAGCATTTTGAACTTTGGTACTATGAGAAAGGTGTTTAATGCGGACAAGTCCAGTATTGGTCTCCATTGAGATTCTTTTCTTGGAACAAGGAACAGTCTTGAGTAAAACCCCTGTTCTTGTTGTGGAACTCTTTCTATTGCTTTCATTCGAGTCAGCAGAGTGATTTGCTTGATAGCCTCTGCCCTTTGATTTTGTGGTAGGTTTGGCATGCCTTGTTTTCTTGGTAAGGTATGAAAATGAAACCTGTACCCTCGGTCTATAATGTCCAAAATCCATTTGTCCTTTGTCAGTCTGTGCCAATTTTCTGCAAACAGAGATAATTTCCCACCCAAGGGAGCTTCTAGTTGTTCCCTGGTAGGCGGTAGTAGAGGAAAGTCATTGAGTTTGTGGTTGTTGGGCAGGTGAAACCCCTGCGTCACTTCTTTGGTTTCCTGGTTGCCATTGTCGTCCCCTGTAAGGGCCTCTGTATTAGCCTCTTCCTCGGCCACGTCTGTTCTTACCCCTTTGAAACTTTTCTGGATTAGGAAAGGACCAGTTTTTTGAAGGCCAATTCCTACTGAATCTGGGGGATTGAACCTGGAGGAAATCTTTCACAGTCTGAACTGATTTTGCTTTTTCTTCGATGGTCTTTAACACATCCTTAGCATTTGCACCAAAAGCTTGTTCTTTTCCAAAGGTGCATCCAGAAGTTTTGCTTTTACATGATCTGGTAGAGGTTGATCTTTTAACCAAGCATGTCTACGAATCACTGCCCCTGTCACAGCTGCCCTACATGAAGCTTCCAGTGCATCATATCCACACTGCAGGAAGTGATTGCTTACTTGCTGAGTGTTATGTACAGCTTCCTGCAAAGTCTTCCTGTCTAAAGGATCAGGAGAAGCTAATGTTTTTTGTAAATCTTCTAAGAGATAATCCTGATATTGTAACATATGAAAACGACAATTTAAAGCTCTCATAGATAAGGTAGTGGATGTGTAACCCTTTTTGCCCCATCCCTCTAATGACCTTGCTTCCCTGTTGGAGGGCAAAGGATTTTTTGAGGTGGAGGCTGAAACTCCTTTAGGCCCCTGTGAAATAGTTTCCAAATCAGCAGTATGGGCCCTGAATAAATGGGAATGAGTTTCTGGGACCCTGTAATACCTGTCTGGCTTGGCTTGAGCAGGAGGAAGAGAATCAGGGGTAGCACTAGAGTCAGAATACAAATCATCCAGAACATCAAGTACAGGAGGAATAGCTAAGGGCCTGTGCTGAGGCTTCTTAAGGAAAGTCCTAAGGCGTTTCCTAGAATCAGAATATTCCTGACCCTGCCACTTGAAATGTTCCCTCATGGTGTGCAGAACTTCCCCAAAAGAAATATCCTCAGGAGGGGAGGCCGAAGGGATGGAATCTTCTGCATCCGAGTCCTCATAGGTCTGGAAGAGCTCTTCCTGGCTATCAGAGTGGACAGAGCCCTCAGAGTCTTCATCCGAAGGAGTAGGGTCAGAGGGTTCAACCCAGGGCCTTTTATCAGGAGGAGGCTGGGATGCTCTCTCAGGATGGGCCTGTGAACCTCTAATCATGGAAATTAAATCAGCCGCCATGGACATAATTTGTGTCTCCAGAGTCGGCTGAGGTAAGGATTTAGAGGTAATATGCTTTGTTTTGCTGGCTGCCTTAGCCCTAGTGTAGGCCTTAACAGACATGGCCATAGGACGCCTGGCAGCTCCACGTGCAGGAGTGACCTTGTCTACAGCAATGGTCTCGGGCATTTCCTCTGTTTCGGTATCCGGAGGAAAGTCTATAACTGGCATCGGAAGATTGTCTGGAATCGGAGTCGTCGGTAATGCGGTGTCTTCGGTTCGGAGCGGTGGAGAGACCGTCTCAGAGGGAACCGGAGCACTCGCGCTAGGTTTTGGGGTGGAGTCTGTTGTAGACGCGGGCCGAGGATGTCGGTCCCGGTCTTTTCGTTTTTTGGGAGTTTGCGATGTCGGAAGATCCGACGGCATGGTGTAGGCAAATTTATCGCCGAAAAAATCTTCAGCGAACTCCGCCCGGCGCCTGAGAGTGCGCTTGTTGAAGCAAGCACAGGCTACACAGGCCGAGACGTCATGGTCTGGGCCCAGGCAAGGGAGGCAGTAAGAGTGGAAATCCTTATGAGGTATTTGTTTACCACAAAAAAGACAATTGTTAACTTTTTCAGTAATTTCTGACATCGGCTGAGGCAAGAAAAGGTCCCCAACAGGGTACTTAGCTTTTTTGATGACTTCGGTATCGTAGAATACAGGAGCTGACCGACCGGCACTTGCGAACTGCTTCTGCTTCGGGCACCGCGGCAAGAAAGACTGAAGAAAATGGCGTCGGCTGATGCTTATGTACTCCAGCCGCTCTGACGTCAGAGAGAAATGCGACATCAGCCGACGTCGGACCCAGACTTTGGAATCCGGCCGACCGAGGGCTGCCTGAGGCAGGACAACCCACATGTTATGACTGCAGTTGCATTCTTGAAGGACATCTATGAATGTAAATTCCTTTTTATGAGAGTCATTGCTCCTACTGTTAAAACTGTGTGGGTATTCTTCTTCCACATAGTTACTGCTTGCAAATCTCTCTGTATGCAAGTCACTGTAATCATTGGGTGTAACAATTTCAATGATCAGTGCTAGTTCTGGCTGCCCATTAACGACAAAGGACCCAAGTTTTGAAATGTAATTTTGATCGTATTAACACTTCTATCAAAGTGTTAAAAGGCTGTTTCTAGATGAAAGAAATGGGTGCTGCAACTTGAGTTGCACATTCTGCACTCCGAACTTTGTTTCTTGGTGGCTTCCCATGAAAACTCACCCGAGGTCTAGAAGGATGGGAATGGACTATAGGAGAGGTAACATAAGCTGAGGTACATGGAATTATTTTTAAAATGAATAGTGTAAAAGTTGTTCAAAGCATGTAATTACTGCTTCTAGCAAATCATTCAACATACAAAATGGGTAAAGCTGTATAAGAATCATTCAGTTATTTCACACTGATTCTCCCTCAAAACTTGTAATTTCAAAGGCTACAGCCATAAATGGCCTTCAGCTTCCTTCAGGGCTAAGGGATGCGGTAAATAGAATGCTTACATTTGAATTCTGGAAAAAAAGAACCTTGGACTGCTAGCATGACACAGTCAGCTTACACTGCATGAACAAGATAGCACGGCACAGCTGTAGCCCGATTTCATCTAGCAAAAACAGGGTAGCTTAGTGGTCGCAGGACAGATCATAAGGGTGTGTACAGCCATTTGGCAATCATGCTCATCATATAAATGGATGGAAATCAGTTAGCTAAAAAATAAGAAAAGGGAGAACAGCAAGCAAAAAGAAATACACAAAGATAAGCATAATGTATAAAAGATGGGCGTGAATGAGAAGTTATGTACCTACCATAACGTTCCATGTTAGTTGTCTTCTCTCGCCTTCTTTCTTGCTTGATGGGTTCGGAGCCGATCCTCGGCTCCGACTCAGCACTTGCTAAGCTCGAGAGTCACTTTTACCAGCTCGAGGCAGCCCCATATCCCATGATGCAAGGCGGTAAGTACCCAGATCTCATTTGGTACCTATAGGGAAAAACACCTAGCACAAAAAACTTTCCACTGAGGAAAGAAACAATTAGCCTAAAGGAAGGGCTGTAATGGGAACCAGATAACTAACTGGTGCCTAAAGAAGCAATCTTCCAAACAAGGGAGATCAAGGTCTGTCCAGGCAAGGAGGTAGGAGGGAGAGTCGCAAGAAAGAAGGCGAGAGAAGACAACTAACATGGAACGTTATGGTAGGTACATAACTTCTCAATGTTAAGTTGTCAATCTTGCCTTCATTCTTGCTTGATGGGACCGCGTCCCTAGCACCTCTATCCTGGGTGGCTCAATGGAACAGACTCTTGAGAACCGTAGAACCAAAACTGGCTCTATCCCTGGAGGCCAAATTCAATTTGTAATGAGAAACAAAGGTATGAGGAGTGGCCCAAGTGGCTGCTGCACAAATAGTGTCTAAAGGGAGTCTAGCCTGAAAGGCTGTGGAAGTGGCTAAACTTCTGGTGGAATGCGCTTTTGGTTTTGAGCACAGCTGTTTGCCCCTGAGCTGATAGATTTCGGAGATGGTGGAAGAAAGCCATCTAGATAAGGTCACTTTGGAAACAGGAAGGCCTTTCTTATTTACAGCATAAGAAAGAAAGAGCTGATCGGATTTCCTGAATTGTTTAGTTCTGTCCAAATAATATCTGAGTTGGCGGTGAACATCAAGATAATGTAATTTTGTTCGATCTGTTGGAGTAATTAGGGAAAAATACAGGGAGATCAATAGATTGGTTCAAATTTGTTTTCGAAGCCACCTTGGGCAAAAAGGATGGATTAGTTCTCAAGGATACCCTGTCCTTGTGGAAGACCAAATAAGGGGACGAACAGAGAGCATGAAGTTCTGACACTCTCCTGGCCAAGGTAATAGCGACAAGGAAGAGTGTTTTCCATGAAAGAAACTTCAGTGAACATGAAACAGCTGGCTCGAAGGGAGGAAGAATTAAGGATGTCAGCACTAGATTTAGGTCCCATTGAGGAGGAGGACTCCTGAGAGGAGGTTTAAGGAGAAAAATCCCTTTTAGAAAAGCTCTACAAAGCCTGTGGGACATAATGTTGTGATCTGCAAACCCGACATGAAAGTTCGAGATAGCAGCCAACTGAACTTTGACCGTGGAAGATGAAGAGCCCGAGTGAAAAATTTCCGCTAAAAAATCCAAAACTGCATGAACAGGGGCAGTAAAGGGATCTATATTCTTTGATCTTGCCCAAAAGGAGAAGCGTTTCCACTTGCTGGTATAAATCCTTCTAGAAGAGGATTTAAGGGAAGCCACTATGATATCCCTAACCGGGTTAGAGATCATAGGAAGCCTGGCTAAGGAAGGAAGTGGAGCAACCAAGCTGTGAGGTTGAGAGAAGGAATGGACCGATGCAGCTGACCCGATTGGTGGATCAGAAGGTCTGGCACTGGGTCCAGATGCCACGGCTGCACCAAGAGGTGACGATGGAGGAACGGAAACCAAATTTGTCGAGGCCAGTAGGGGGCAATGAGAATCATTTTGGCTCTCAAAACGGTGGCTTTCTGGAGAACTTGTGGGATCAATGGAAAGGGAGGAAAGGCATAAAGAAGTCCCTAGGGCCAATCTTGGGTAAGAGCGTCTCTGGGGGGATGGCCTGGCAGTGGGAAGAGAGAAGAAGTCTGGGCATTTGCTGTTTTGGGGAGTAGCAAAAAGATCGCAACATGGGCGGCCCCATTCTAGAAAAATCTCCTCCACTATAGATTGTTTGAGAGACCACTCGTGAGGCATGAGAATAGCTCTGCTCAATCTGTCCGCTAAAATGTTGGTTTTCCCAGGGATATGCGTTGCTACCAGAAACCGATGAGAGGAGATCGCCAATTGCCAAAGTCTGAGAGCTTCTCGACACAAGGGGTAGGACTTGGTTCCGCCCTGCTTGTTGATATACCATACTACAGACATGTTGTCCGTGTGAACTGCAATTGTTCCCAAGGGAAGAAAGTCGTTGAGGGCTTGCAACGTTAAAAGCACTGCTCTCATCTCTAGGACATTTATGTGCAGGTGGTATTCGAACGGTTGTCATGTCCCATGAACCATCCTGCCCTGATAATGACCCCCCCCACCCGATCAGGGAGGCGTCCATAGTGACTGTGGCTACCGGGGCCGGGGATACAAAGGGTCTGCCCTGATGAATCTGGGGAGAAGAAATCCACCAGGATAGGTGGTTTTTGCAAGCTTGTGTCACCAGGACTTGGTGACCCATGGGAAGTTGTTGGTAAGACCACTGGGTAAACAACATCCATTGAAGGAGACGCATGTAGAAGCGGGCCAAGGGAAGTAGAGTAATGGCCGCTGCCATGAGGCCCAACACTTTCAGGACCAGTCTGGCTTGCACCTTTTTGCTGGCAAGGATGATCCGCACGTGACTTTGGATATCTGAGATTCTTTGGTCTGTGAGGGTTGCTGACATCCAAACAGTGTCTAAATTTGCGCCTATGAAAGTAATAGACTGGCAGGGCAACAAAGAGGATTTTTCGTAGTTGATCGAAATTCCTAACTGAGTGCAGAGATTTAGGGTGTAATCCCTGGCTTGGAGAAGTTGATGCCTGGTGGTGGCTGAAAGGAGCCAGTCGTCGAGATACGGAAACACCTGGAATCCTTGACGTCTCAGGTGAGCCGTGACCACTGCCATACATTTGGTGAACACTCTGGGGGCTGTAGTGAGACCAAAGGGCAGGGCTCTGAATTGAAAATGACTGGACCCCAGCCGAAAGCGGAGAAACCTTCTGAAGCGTCTGTGAATTTTTATGTGATAGTACGCATCCTGAAGGTCTATTGAGCACATCCAGTTGTCTTTGCCCAGGAAGGGCAAAATTGATTGAAGTGTGACCATTCGAAATCTCGTCTTTTTCACAGACTTGTTGAGTCTGCTGAGATCCAATATTGGTCTCCAATCTCCATATTGGTCTCCAGTCTCCCGTCTTTTTGGGGACCAAAAAGAACCTTGAGTAGATTCCGGGCTCTGAATGGTCTGTTGTAACTGGCTGAATGGCCCTTTTGTGTAGAAGCTTTGATACCTCTAACTTTGCGATTTCCCTTAGACCGGGTGGCACATCTGGAAGGGAATTTTTGTGAGTGAAGGGACTTTCCTCAAAAGGAATTTTGTAACCCTTGGATATGATCGACTGTACCCATCTGTCTTGTGAGAGGGAACGCCAGGCTTGTGGGTACAGCGATAGTCTTTCCCCGACTGCCTCCAAGGATGGACAGTCGGGCAACACCTCAGGGATGCTGGAAGGGCTTGTCAGAGAGAGACTCTCTGCTTCCCTGGTTTTGTGGACCCCCTCTGCCTCTAGGGCGGCGTCTGTTATTATTACCCCCTCTGCCTCTAGGGGTAAACTGACCACGTGTATCCGGCGTGACTCCTTGGGATTTGCGGAACCACATCTTTCCACCCTTCTGTCCTTTGGGGTAAGGTCTAGAAGGGGTGGAAAAACGGACCCCTACGGCAGAAAGAGTCCTGCCGTCCTGCTCACACCTGGTCAATGTATCATTCACTTGAGGACCAAACAAAGTTGACCCATCAAAGGGAGAGTTTGTGAAGGACGCCTTGAAGGGATCTGCAAAATTACAGAGCCGCATCCAGGATTGACGTCTCAGAGCCACTCCTGTACCTGCGGCTCTACTCGCTCCATCTGCTGCATATGAAATCAGCCGCATGGAGGAGTTGGTTATGGAGTTAAGGATTCCTAGCTGAGAAGCAATCTTGTCTTGTGCCCCCGGAGCTGCAGGATCCTGTACTACTTCACCTAGTTCTTTAAGGATGTCCCTTTGGAGTCTGGTGAAGTGACACAAATAATTCAGCGAACGCATGGCAAAGGTCGCTGAGGAGAACATCCGCTTTCCATACCTGTCCATGGTCCTGGAATCCTTGTTAGGAGGATGGACTGGTATGGAAGGATCTGCAAGTTCCTTTTTAGTGGCGGCCGCCACCACCATGGCATCAACAGGGACACCTTTTGTAAGGAATTGCTGTTCGGAAGGGGCTGTAATAAATTTAGAAGGCCTCCTGGGAACTGGCTCTACAGAATCAGGAGAAGCCCAAGCCTTTCGAGCGATTACCTGCATGAGGGGGTCAAAAGGCGGAGACACCCAGGAGGTGGAGGGTCGAGAATCAAACGCCTCTAGGTATACCGACTCATCATCGGAGGGATTTATGGAGGGCCAGTTTCCCCTCTGTTTCAGGAGTTCTAGGATGTCTGAAAAAGAGACATCCTCAGTGGGGGATCTTGGGGACCCCTCCAACTCATCTAAGTCGGTATCCGAAGTAGTAGACTCAGGGGAGTGCAGGTGCTTCCTCTTACAAGTCCTCTTGCGCGGAGGATCTCCTGATGGATCAGGAGAATCCTCGGAAGAGGGGGTTCCTCCCAGTGGGGAAACCTGAGGCGGTGGATCTCTTGGTCCGGGAGCAAGAGAGCGGGAAGAGATATCAACAGGCACCGTAGAGGGAGGAGCTAAAGGAATAGACTGCTGATTGAGCCCAGGGGCCAGCACACTCCTCATCACCTCGAAGGCACCCCTCCCAGGGAGATCCGAGAGAACCCGTTCCGAAGAAACTGGGACTCCCGGGCCCACCGAAAGGGAAGGCTCAGAGGCAGATGTCGGAGCCGAGCTCACCAAGGCCGAAGCTCCAAGGGGAAGAGCGGGGTCGGACAAGGGTCCGATGCCACTCACCCCCTCGGAGTAGACCAGGGAAGCCCGACCACCGAATCCCTCCAAGGAAGGTCTCGAGGAGGAGATAAGAGTAGATGCTGAAGGCGCAGAAGGGGGGGGGTATCTGGCCCTCAGCCATAGCAGTAACTATTCTCGTAGACTCCAGCTCCAAACTCTGGGGTAGAGTCGAAGGAGGAACTTGAAGAGGGTGTGGACTAATAGTCGTCTGTTGAGACGGACTATGAAGCATTTGGGCTAGTGCCTGTGATTTTAACAATCTGCTTACCACCCTCTCTAAATCATGGTCTGACAACCTGGAAGACCTAGATGACGGCTCCGATGGCTCCGCTCTGAAAGAAGAGGTGAGGCCGGAGCCGACAGTATCGGTTC
The DNA here is from genome assembly GCF_019279795.1 of Protopterus annectens. Classification (NCBI taxonomy): domain Eukaryota; kingdom Metazoa; phylum Chordata; order Ceratodontiformes; family Protopteridae; genus Protopterus; species Protopterus annectens. The sequence continues at coordinate 842,365,763 of NC_056743.1, forward strand.
CAAAGAGGGAGACCTAGACCTCTTCCTTGAAGGAACCATTGGAGCCGAAGAAACCACGGATCCAGACGGAGCCGATAACTTATCGGCTTCGAGTGTAGGTATAGATGTATCGGCTCCAGCCGGAGCCGATACAGGCAAGGAAATCATGGTGTCAGCGCCGGTCGACGCTGACACCAAAGCCCGAGCCACATGGATGTCGGAGCCGGCACCAAAGTGACCTTCAATGTTTCGGCACCGATAGCCATCGGTGCCGAAGATTTGCCCAAGCTAAGATCGGCTCCAGCCGGAGCCGATCTCGACTCCGAAGGAATCGGAGCCAATGCCGAAGGCTTAGGTACAGAAACCTGGGCCTTGGTAGTCTTAGAGGGCTTACCCGGAGCCGATTTTGCCGGGGAGCCCTCCGGTTTAAGAAGTCCTCTTAATATCAGTTTATTTCTCCTTTCCTGCAGGACTCTCTGGCTAAAAGAGTGACAAATTGCTGCAGGACTCTCTGGCTAAAAGAGTGACAAATTGCACAGGAGTCCTGCAGGTGGAGAGGTCCCAGGCAGTATATACAAGAAGTGTGACCGTCTGTCAGAGACATCTTCTGACAGCACGAGTCACACTTCTTGAAGCCTGAGACCCTCTGTTCTTTGGACATAGTGCTATTCCAAACACAAAAACACACATACAGTCCCGAATCAGAACAATTAAAGTTAAAGGTATAACTAAAATCACACACACACCCTAACAGTAGGGGGGGGGGGATGGGAGGGAATGAAGGCCTGACTAAAAATATAAACTAGGGAAAAGTAAACTTAGTCAGAAAAACCCTTACAGGTATCTTAACAATAAAGGAAAACTATTGAAAGAGAGAAATCTAAGGAATGGGGTGACTAAATGTATAAAATAAACACTTACCAGGAGCTGGTAAAAGGATTACCTCGTCAGCGAAGCGGCAAACGAGATCTGGGTACTTACCGCCTTGCATCATGGGATATGGGGCTGCCTCGAGCTGGTAAAAGTGACTCTCGAGCTTAGCAAGTGCCGAGTTGGAGCCGAGGATCGGCTCCGAACCCATCAAGCAAGAATGAAGGCGAGATTGACAACTTAACATGAAGGGAATTTTGCTTTGTACAGAAAGAACATTTTTTTTATATTTTGCAAAAAAAAAAAAAAATGAAAGCTAGGGAAGATCGTGAGGGATGGCTGTACAAAAATAAAGGAAAATACATGACTATTAGAACTATCCACAGTGGTGGTGCTGCAGTAGTGTTGTCGCCTCACAGTAAGACGCTGTCCGGTTCAATTCTCAGCTAGAGTGTCTTCTGCATGGAGACTTGCGTGAATGGGCGTACCTTTGTTGAAGGTTGTGCGCCAGGGCTGGTAACTCGGCACGTAAAAATCAACTACCAATCATTAGCGGACCGGAGTTCCGCTGTGGCGACCCCTAACCGGGAAAAGCCGAAAGACACAACAACAACAACATGATTATTAGAACTGGTCACAACAAAACACAAAAATAATCTAAGGACATTTGTGTGTCCAAAACTAAATCAGAAGGAAAGCTGCTTTATTTTTTTGCAGTCGCTTTTTAGCTGTTTGTACTACTTCTGATTTATAACTTGAGTTAGGCATTAATTATCTAATATATACACATGGATGTAATCCTTACTTAGATGCACATTTCTTGGACACTGGGAGCACAGAATGCTGTGTTCTACATAATTTACTGGTGAGTGTGGGTTCACAGACTAGAACTAGGCTAACTGCAAATTATATTCTCTGGCTAAACCCCTGATTTTTTATAGTAGCACTCACCAGAAATGTCTGGAAACCAGTGGGCATCTAGTTGTATTCTACTTATATTATTTACAATTCATAATATTGCTTTGCAGAAATATTAGTTTATTTTCTCATACACACACACAGATATAGATAGATAATGACTAAAGGCAACTGTGCATTTGCAAGCGAAATGCAGACACCAACATAATGCATCTGAGATACTTCAGGTGTAGCTAACATTGGGTAAGACAGCGATTCAGGTCATAGCCTGCTATAGGTCCCCAACCATGTCCCAAGACTCTCATTCCATGTTCCTAAACACCCTGGAGAATATTAGTGTCCACCCCAACACTCATACTGGCAGACCTCAACCACCCCTTCATTAACTGGGAAAACTACTCGTGTACCAATACACCTGCCAAACTCTTCCTGAAATTCATTAATTCCAAAGCCCTGGACCAGCAAGTTCTTACCCCCACTAGAGGCAGCAACATCCTTGACTTGGTCATTACTAACATGAGCGACCGTTGCTGTACACCAATTGTCAACTCCTCCTCCCTGATTAGATCCAACCACAAACTAATCACCTTGGAAATTCACATCCCTCCAACCCCCTACCCCCTGCAAAGGTAACCACAATAAAAACCTTCTCCAAAGCTAACTTTGGGCTTCTAAAAAACAGAGGTGGCTAACTTCACGGCACTGATGCAAATGGAGAATAGTTGCATGACTGCCGAATCATACACAAATGCATTGGATGAACACGTACACAAATACATGGATCTCACCATACCCAATAGAAAGTACAGTTGTGTACACATACAATACATGCAGCTGTTCAAGTGTATTCACTGTTGCAGTCATTACATTTGGGTTATCTGCCTGCAGGTAGCCCTCAGCTGGCCTGAATATCAAAGTCTTGGGTCCTGCGTCGGATGCTGTCTTCTTCCATGATGTCAGGGGTATAAAGCATGCAACCGACACCATTACATAAATTTTTCTTGACCCAGATGTCAGGGGCCCCCATAATGGGAAGCAATTATATATAAGGTTACACTTCCAACCAAAAGCAAATACATAAGAAAGCTGAAATACACTAAACAAGAAGAAAGGTATAGCCAAGAGGAGTCAGGGGACTGGAGGGAGGTTAACCAGGACTGCAAAAGTGAATACACTCGAACATCTACATTTATGGTAAGTGTACACAACTGTGCTATGTTCTTCGTGTTTCACTGTTGCAGTCATTACATTTAGGTAGATTCCCAAAGCTAAGGAAGAGAGGAGGCAGTTAGAGAGCATTAGGACCAGCTACTAAACCCTGCAAGACTGCAGTGGCAAAACCAGGTATGGATTTAGAAAAAATAGTCTAGTGGTAATGTTTGGTGAAGGTATGTACAGAGCTCCAGGTAGCAGCTTCTAGGATGTCCCCGGTAGGGACACCTCTGAGAAAGGCTGTAGAAGTAGATGCAACCCTGGTGGAATGTGATCTTATCCCCTGTGGGGTAGGTTTTCCATGGTGTTTATAGCAGAAATGAATGCAATGGCCTACCCACTTAGAAATGGTTTGCTTTGAAATGGCTTTCCCCTCTGCCCCTGCAGCAAAGGCAACTAGCAGCTGTTCAGTTTTTCTGAGAGGCTTTGTCCTGTCCAAATAAAATCTAAGTTGTCTGTGCACGTACAAAGAGCGCAGTATTCATTCTCCTTTGTTCTGTGGACACCCTGTCTGCATGGAAGATGAAGGGCTCCACTGCCATGAGGGCCTGTAATGCAGACACTCTTCTTGCTGAAGTGATGGCTAAAAGGAAGGAAGGCTGCTTTCCAAGAAAAGAATCTCAACTCTGCAGTTGCAGCTGGTTCAAAATGAGGTAGAGTGAGCATTTCCAGTACAAAGTTAAGGTCCTAAGCTGAAGTAGTGGTTCTCCTGGGTGGTTTTCAATTTTTGGCCCCTCTGAGGAATTGTTTCAGCAGGGGGTGAGAGAAGAGGGGTGGCTCAGTATTATAATGTGCTGAAATGGCTGAGGCATGAATTTTAATTGATGAGAAGGAAAGGCCCTTGTGGAGCATCTCTGTTAAATATTGAAGAACATGCGGTATGCTGGGCACTGTTGTGCCCATCCCCCAAGTCTGGCTCCAGGAACATTATCTTTTCCACTTTTCAGCATAGGACTTTCAAGTACTAGGCCTCCTTGCCTCCAAAATGACACCTAGCACCTGCTTACTGACGGATGCTATTTGAGAGCTCAGGTAATTAGCCAGGCTGCAAGGTTCAGGGTTTGAAGCTGGGGGTGCAGAATCTGGCCCTCTTGCTGGGACGGTAGGGAAGGGGTCTGACGCAGGTGCCATGGTTCCAGCAGTGACATACTGCGCAAGTGGGGGTACCAGTGCTGGCGAGGCCAATCTGGTGATCAGTATTGTCCTTGGTTTGTCCCATATGATCTTTAGCAGAACGTTCGAGAGGAGAGGCAGAGGGGGAAAGGCATAAACTGAGAGGCTTTCTCAGGTGAAGGACAGGGCATCCACTTTCCAAGCTTGTCTATGGGGAGTCCATGTGCAGAATTTGCCCAGCTGGTAGTTCTGAGGGGAGGCAAACAGGTCTATCTCTGGGTTCCCCCATTTGTTTCTCAAAATGTTGAATATCTTTGGTTCCGGTTTCCACTCGTGTGGGTCCATGAGATTTCTGCTTAGGTCGTCTGCCAGTGAATTTAACTTGCCTGGCAGGAATTGAGCTTGTAGGTGCACTTGGTAACTCAAAGCTGTGTTCAACAGAGCCATGGCTAGTCTGCAGAGAGGGTACGAGTGGGTTCCCCTTTATGTACCACATAACAGTGGTGTTGTCTGTCTTTACCAATAATTGTACTGGAAGAATGTGGTCCTTGAAGGCTGTCAGAATTCTGCACAGCTAAAATTTCTTTTTGATTGATATGCAGTTGTGCTCCATTTGCCCTGAATGCACTGCCCTGCCAAGTGAGCCCCCCACGCATAGTCTGAGGAGTCTGTTAGGGTTTGGCAGGCAGGGGGTACAGTGAATGGCTTTCCCTTGTTGTGGTAGCAGGCCTCTGCCCACCAAAGGAACTCTGTCTTTATACAAGGAATGATAGGAATCATTGATTCTAGGTCCTGAGAATGTTGACACCCTAGGCTTTCTAGATATCATTGTAGTTTCCTCATATGCAGTCTTGCATATGGAATTAGTAGGATGCAAGAGGCCATGAACCCCAGGGCTTACAGGATTTTCCTTGCAGATAGCTGGGTCTTTGTGGCCTGTAGTTTGAAGTAGGCTGTCACATAAACTTGTTTCTCTGGCGTGAGGTAAAGCCATCTGGGAAGTTGTGTTCAAGCTTGCTCCCAGGAATACAATTTGTTGGCAGGAAACTACATGAGATTTCTTTTCGTTTATGGTGTACCCCAGTGAGGTTAGCAGTTTCTTAACAAATGCCAGATGATTTAATAGCATGTCCTGGCTTTCTGCCTGAATTAGACAATCGTCCTGGTATGGGTATATTTGAGTATTTCTTTGCCTGCAGAATGCAATGATTGGAGCTAGGCACTTTCTGAATACCCTGGGCATAGTAGATAAGCCAAAGGTAAGTGCAGAGAAAGTACAGTTGTGTACACTTACCATAAATGTAGATATTAGCGTGTATTCACTGTTGCAGTCATCACATTTGAGTTATCTGCTTGCAGTAGCCCTCAGTCGGCCTGATTATCAAAGTCTAGGGTCTTGCTTCGGTTGCAGTCTCATCTTCCATGACGTCAGGTAGTCAGGGGTATACACGCAAGGTTATACCTCCAACAAAAAAGCAAATACACCAAAAAGCTTTTAAGCATAGTGAAGGAGAAAAGAGGTATAACCAAAAGAAGTCAGGGGGGCTGGAGGAAGGGTAATCAGGACTGCAACAGTGAATATACTCCGACATCTACATTTACGGTAAGGGTACACAACTGTACTATGTTTTTTGTGTTTCACTGTTACAGTCATCTCATTTGGGTAGATTCCCAAAGCTAAGGATGGAAGGAGGAATTTAGATAGCATTAGGACCAGCTATAAGGCCCTGCAAGACTGCAGTGGCAAAACCAGCTCTGGATTTAGAGAAAATAGGCAGATGGTAATGCTTGGTGAAAGTATGTACAGAACTCCAGGTAGCAGCTTCTAGGATGTCCCTGGTAGGGAAACCTCTAAGAAAGGCTGCAGAAGTAGATGCAGCCCTGGTTGAGTGTGGGATAGGTTTTCCATGGTGCTTACAGCAGAAATGAATGCAATGGCCTATCCATTTAGAAATGATTTGCTTTGAAATGGCCTTCCCCTCTGCCCCTGCAGCAAATGCCACCAGCAGTTGTTCAGATTTCCTTTGAGGTTTAGTCCTGTCCAAGCAAAATCTAAGTTGTCTGTGCACATCTAAGGAGCGCAGTATCTGTTCCCCTTTGCTCTGTGGATTAACAAAGAAGACTGGCAAATGAATGGACTGATTAAGAGAGACACTTGATGCTACCTTGGGCATGAAGGAGGGATTGGTCCTGAGGGGCACCCTGTCTGCATGAAAGATGATGAAAGGCTCCACTGCCACAAGGGCCTGTAATTCAGATACCCTTCTTGCTGAAGTGATTGCTAAAAGGAAGGCTGTTTTCCAAGAAAGGAATTTTAACTCTGCACTTGCAGCTGGATCAAAAGGAGGTAGAGTGAGTTTTTCTGATACAAACGTAAGGTCCCAGGCTGGAGTTGGGGCTCTCCTGGGTGGTCTTAAGTTCTTGGCCCCTCTGAGGAACTGCTTGAGCAGTGGATGAGAGAAGAGGGGTGGCTCTGTGTTGCAAAGAGCTGAAATGGCTGAGGCATGAATTTTGATGGAGGAAAAAGAAAGGCCCTTGTGAAGCATCTCAGTTAAGTATTGAAGAATCTGAGGTAAATTGGGCGCTGCTGTGCCCATCCCTTGAGTTTGGATCTAGGAACAGAATCTTTTCCATTTTCCAGCATAAGTTTTTCTAGTACTAGGCCTCCTTGCCTCCAAAATGACATCCAACACTTGTTTGCTGAGGGATGGTAATGGAGAGGTCAAGTAATTAGCCAGGCTGCCAGGTTCAAGGTTTGAAGCTGAGGTTGCAGAATCTGGCCCTCCTGCTGGGACAGCAGGGTAGTGGTCTGAGGCAGGTGCCATGGTGCCAGCAGTGACACTGCGCAAGAGGGGGTACACCACTGTTGGCATGGCCAGTCTGGTGCAATCAGTATTGTACTTGGCTTGTCCTGTTTGATCTTTAGTAGTACTTTGGAGAAGAGAGGCAGAGGAGAAAAGGCATAAACTGATATATTTTTCCAGTTGAAGGATAGGGTATCCACTTTCCAAGCTTGTTTGTGGGGAGTCCTTGTGCAGAATTTGTCCAATTGGTAGTTCTGGGGGGAGGCAAACAGGTCTATATCTGGGCTCCCCCATTTGTTTATCAACATGTTGCAAGTCTTTGGTTCCAGTTTCCACTAGTGTGGGTCCATGAGATTTCTGCTTAGTTCGTCTGCCAGTGTATTTAGCTTTCCTGGCAGGAACCGAGCATGAGCTCCACTTGGTAGCTCAAGGCTGTGTTCCACAGAGCCATGGCTAGTCTGCAGAGGGGGTATGAATGGGTCCCCCCCTGCTTGTTTATGTACCACATAACAGTGGTGGTGTCCGTCCTTACCATTAATTGTCCTGGAAGAATGTGGTCCTTGAAGGCTGTCAGAGCATTCTGTACAACTAACATTTCTTTTTCATTGATATGCAGGTGCATTTGACTTGGGTTCCATTTGCCCTGAATGCACTTCCATGCCAGGTGAGCCCCCCCCCCCTGCATAGTCTGATGCGTCTGTTGTTAGGGTTTGGGCGGCAGGGGGTAGAGTGAATGGTAATCCCTTGTTTTGGTGGCAGGCCTCTGCCCATCAAAGAAACTAACTGTAGGCAAGGTACAATAGGAATCATTGCTTCTAGATCCTGAGAATGTTGACACCATAGACATTTTAGATACCATTGTAGTTTCCTCATATGCAGTCTTGCATGTGGAATTAGGAGACTGCAGGAGGCCATGAACCCCAAGGCTTGCAGTATTTGCCTTGCAGATAGCAGGGCTTTTGTGGCCATTAATTTGAAGTAAGCTGTCAAATTAATTTATTGATCTGGAGTGAGGAAAGCCATTGGGAAGTTTTGTTCAAGCTTGCTCCCAGGAATATAGTTTGTTGCTAGGGTACAAGATGTGATTTCTTTTCATTTATGGTGCACCCCAGACAAGTTAGCACCTTCTGTACAAACGCCAGATGATTCAAAAGTATTTCCTGACTTTCTGCCTGAATTAGACAATCATCCAGGTATGGGTATAATTGAATATTTCTTTGCCTGCGAAATGCAATGACTGGAGCTAGGCACTTTGTGAATACCCTGGACGCAGTAGGTAAGCCAAAGGGCAGTGCAGAGAACTGATAGTGCATGTAGCCTGCTTTGAAGCATGGGTATCTTCTGCAAGATTCCCTGATTGGGATGTGCAGGTAGGCTTCCTTTAAATCCAGTGTTGCCAGCCAGGCATCCTTGACTAGCATAGGAAGCAACTGGTGAAGAGTTAGCATCTTGAATTTTGGGATCACCAAAAAGGTGTTTAGGGTAGAAAGGTCCAGGATAGGACGCCATGAGTAGTCTTTTCTGGGTACCAGGAAAAGTCGAGTAGAAACCTTGTCGCTTTTCCTCTTCTGGTACAGGTTGAATAGCCCTTATGCTTAAGAGAGAGAGTACTTGCTTTTGAGGCTTTGCCCACTGATCTGGGGGTAGATCTGGCCAACCGTTCGGGGTTGGTAACGTGTGGAAGTTAAATCTGCACCCTTGGGAAACTATTTAAAACCCATTTGTCCTGGATAATTCGTTCCCAGTTTTTTGTCTGCAGAACAATCTTTCCCCTAAAGGAGCAGTCAGTTTAGAAGGGCTTGGACATTTTAAAGTTAAGTCATTGAGACAGTTTACCATAGGGGGAGTCTGACTAGTCCTGTGCATACCTTGGGACTGAAGCCTGGGTGTTCTGCTAGTCCTGGGTTTGGGCTGAGAAGGCCTGGAAAAGGCAGGAAAGGACCAATTCTTAGAGGGTCAATGCCTATTAAATCTTGGAAGCTGTACCTGTAGGAAATCTTTAACAGTTTGCATAGATTTAGCTTTTTCCTCCATTTTTTAAGTACTACTTCTGCTTTGTTGCCAAACAGACGGTCCTGATTTAAGGGAGCATCCAGCAATTTAGCTTTAACATGATCTGGCAAAGATTGCTCCTTAAGCCAAGCATGCCTTCTAAGTACAGACCCAGTGACAGCAGCCCTGCAAGATGCTTCTAGTGAATCAAAACCACATAGCAAAGTATGTTTCCAACTTGTTCTGCAAAATACATTAAATCCTGTAAATCCTTATTTTCAGCACAGTCAGTAATCAACATCATTTTCTGTTTAAGCAATCCAATAATACGCTGCTGATACTTTAACATATGAAACTGGCAGTTTAAGGCAAAAATGGCCAAGGTTGCAGAAGTGTATACCTTCTTACCCCATCTATCCAGTGCCCTGGAATCTCTATCAGAGGGGGTAGGGTCTTTGGCAGTAGTAGCCTTAATGCCCTTGGGTCCCCTGTGAAATGGTCTCAGGATCCACAGTAGGATTTTTAAAATGGAACTTGTGAGAGTCAGGAACACTGTGATATCTATCAGATTTTCTGGGAGCAGGAGGTAAAGATCAAAACACACGAACACAGTTGAGTAAAAGCTTTTACTCAACTGTGTTCGTGTGTTTTGATCTTCAGCAGGAGGTAAAGAGTCAGGGGCCAAGCTAGATTCAGAAAAGGTATCATCAACAATGTCCAGTACAGGGGGGATAGCTAAAGGCCTGTGTTGGGGCAGGAATAAGAAATCCCCAAGCCTCTTTTCATAATCAGAGTAATCCTGGCTTTACCAGCGAAAATGCTCCCTCAGAGTATGCAAGGTTTCACCAAAAGAAAAATCCTCTGGAGGGGAAGCAGGGGGAATAGAGTCCTCTGCATCAGAATCCTCATAGGTAAGGGTAAATCCTGGTCATCAGAGGAAACAAGAAGTTATGTACTCACCATAACGTTCGATGTATGTAGTCCATCTCGCCTCACATTCTTACCCGTGGGTTCGGAGCCAAATGTTGGCTTTGACTCGGCCAAAACTTTTCTAGCTCAAAGTCTTTCTATTGACTGGGCTATGATGGCATCCCATGCTGCACCGCTCTATATCCCCAGATCTAGTTTGCTGTGAACACCAGCACTCGTTCTCCATGCATAACGACACCCAAGGAAAGGAAGAACAAACCAAGAATGAAGGGAGCTCTGAAACCAGACCTAACCTCCAAATCCTCCAGGAAGGGGGAAGGAGGGGTGGTAAGTAAGAATGTGAGGCGAGATGGACTACATACATCGAACGTTATGGTGAGTACATAACTTCTTCATGTTATGTAGTCCAATCTCACCTACATTCTTACCCGTGACACAGCGTCCCTAGCACCTAAATCCTGGGAGGCTCAGTGGAAAATACTCCTGAGCACTGTGGAACCAAAGGAAGACCTGCCCCTAGATACCACAGCCAACTTGTAATGAGTAACAAAGGTGTGAGGAGATGCCCAAGTAGCCGCAGCACAAATATTATCCATAGACAATCTGGTCTGATAGGCTGTAGATGTAGATACAGAGCGAGTAGAGTGAGCCTTCACCTGGTACGGTAAATCTTTACCCCCTGAGGAATAAATGAAAGAAATGCAACTGGAGATCCACCTGGACAGCGTGACTTTGGAGACAGGAGACCCAATTCTGTTTTTCGAAAAGGAAACAAACAACTGATCAGATTTTCCGAGGTCTTTGGTTCTGTGCAGATAAAAACATAATTGTCTGTGTACATCCAATTGATGAAATTTAAATTCTGCCTTTGTTTGAGAACCGGGGAAAATCACTGGCAACTCAATAGATTGATTACGGTTACTGATTGACGCCACTTTGGGAAGAAAGGAAGGGTTGGGTCTGAGAGAAACCCTGTCCTTATGAAAAATCAAATAAGGGGGTTTGATTGATAAGGCTTGAAGCTCTGAAACGCATCTGGCTGACGTAATGGCTACTAGAAAGACAGTCTTCCAAGTTAAGAATTTTAAATCACAAGTGGCTGCAGGCTCAAAGGGGGATGAAGTAAGGGCCTGTAGAACAAAGTTTAAATCCCAAGGCATTTCAGGTTCGGATACCTGAGGACGAAGAAACAGAGTGCCCTTCAGAAAAGCCTTACAGAGTCTATGAGCCATCAGACTAGGCTCGTTCGTGACATGAAAGGTATCAATCACCGCCAATTGGACTTTTATGGTTGCGGCCACTGAACCCTGGTTAAAGAGCATAGACAAGAACTCCAATACCGACGAAACTGGAGCCGGGTAAGGGTCAATCTTTTTGGTATGAGCCCAGATTGAAAACCTCTTCCATTTACTGTAGTAAATCTTCCTGGTGGAGGACTTATGAGAGGAAGATAAAATATGAACCACCTCCAGGGAGAAATGATGAAGCCTAACTAATGATGGAAGTGGAGTAGCCAGGCTGTCAACCGGAGGGTCCGAAGAGAGGAATGGAGCTGCCCTGATATGTGTGTCAGTAAGTCTGGTTGTGGGTCCAGAATCCAAGGAGCATCCATGAGATAGGGATGGAGAAAGGGGAACCAAATTTGACGAGACCAGTGTGGAGCAATCAGAATCATTCTGCTTCCCAAGGCTTGTGCTTTCTGAATAACCTTTAACAGCAAGGGAACCGGAGGGAAGGCATATAGTAGACCGGAGAGCCAATTGTGGACTAGAATGTCCCTGGGTGACTCCCCTGAAGGGGGATCAACGTGAAGTAGCTGCTGCATTTAGCATTGAGGGGGCTGGCAAAAAGGACGCAACAAGGCTAACCCCACCTGCGGAAGATCTGTTCCGCAACTTGACCATTCAGGGACCACTCGTAAGGCATCAGAATAGCTCTGCTTAGCCTGTCTGCGATCACATTGGACTTCCCCGGAATGTGAGATGCCACCAGAAAACATTGGGAAGACACTGCCCACTGCCACACTCACATGGCCTCTCTGCAAAGGGGATAGGACTTGGTTCCTCCCTGCTTATTCAGATACCACACCACTGACAATATTGTTCAGATACCACACCACTGACATATTGTCTGAGTGGATTGCAATAGTCCCAAGAGGAAGAAAACTCTGATGCTAGCAGCACAGCTCTCATCTCCAGGACACTGATATGCAGATGCATCTCATGCTCTTGCCATGTGCCTTGGACTGTCCTGCCTAGATAATGCCCCCCCCCACCTATCTGGGAGGCATCCATGGTCACCGCGGCAATTGGGGGCGCAGGAACGAAGGGCTTTCCTGCATTCAGGTGGTCGGTGCAAAGCCACCAACTGAGATCCTGCTTGCACCTGTCCGTGAGCAGAATAGGGTAAGAAAGTGGAAGACGTTGGCGAGACCACTGGGCAAAAAGTAGCCACTGAAGGAGTCTCATATGTAACCTTGCCAGAGGGACTAACATAACTGTTGCAGCCATTGTCCCCAATAGTTGGAGGACCCATCTTGCCTTTGCTCTTTTCAGGGGGAGCAAGGCATGAACTTGTTGTTGTAGGACTCGGATTCTTTCCTGTGGCAGAAACGCCCGCATGAGGATGGTGTCTAGTTCTGCGCCTATAAAAGTGACACGCTGCGAGGGCAACAAGGTAGATTTTTCCCGGTTCAATGTGATGCCCAGCTGTTGACATAGGTTTATAGTAGCGTCCCTGGTCTGAATTAGTAGATGCCTGGTGGTGGCAGTAAGGAGACAGTCATCCAGATATGAAAACACTTGGAATCCCTGACGTCTCAAGTGAGCAGTCACCACTGCCATGCATTTGGTAAACACCCTGGGGGCTGTAGTGAGAACAAAGGGCAGGGCTCAAAACTGAAAATGACTGGCTCCCAGCCGGAAGCATAGGTGACTTCTGGATGCCCTGTCCATCTTGATGTGGTAATTAAGCATCCTTGAGGTCGATGGAGTACATCCACACTTTTCCCAACAATGGGAGAATAGACTGCAATGTGACCATTCGGAACTTGGATTTTTGCACGTGGGTGTTTAATCGGCTGAGATCTAATATGGGTCTCAGGTTCCCTGTTCTTTTCGACACCAAAAAGAATCTTGAGTACGTCCCTAATCCGATCTGGTCTGAGGGGACATGTTGGATGGCTCATTTTTTTAGCAGCTTTGAAACTTCTAAAGCTGCGTAATCCCTTTGACTGGGTGGAACATCTGGGATTTTCTTGATAGGAGGGGGATCTGATAAAAAGGGGATGACATATCCTCCGGAAATTATTCGCAGAACCCATTGATCCTGGGTGATGTCTTGCCAGGCCTCTGGGTATAACGAGATTCAACCCCCGACTGGCTCTGGAAATGCACAGCTGGGCCTCCCATCAGGAGAGGCGGTAGGGAGAACCACAAAAGGAATCCCAGTCTCCCAAGTTGCGGGGGCCTCCTCTGCCTCTTAGGTGGCATCTCCTTGAATAACCACCCCCTCCTCTGCCTCTGGAGGGGGCTCACCTTGTGCACACAGAAAAAACCTCTGTGATTTCTTGAACCACATTTTGCCACCCCTCTGGGCCTTGGGATAAGGTCTAGAGGGAAGGGAAAAATGGACTCTTACAGCAGACAGAGTTTTTCCCTCCTGCTCGCACCTGGTGAGGGCATCTTTCACCTTGGTTCCGAACAAAGAGGAACCATCAAAAGGGGCATCGGTGAATGAAGACTTGAAGGCTTCTGCGAAATGACAAAGGTGCATCCAGGCCTGTCTCCTAAGAGCAACTCCTGAACTTGCTGCCCTACTCGCTCCATCGGCTGCATATGAGATCAGCCTCATGGAGGAGTTAACGATGGAACTGAGGATAGACATCTGAGCGTTAACCATCTGGGTCACTGCCTCAGAAACGTTACCCGTGAGAGTATCTCCAAGCTCCTTGAGGAGATCTCTCTGTAGCCGTGTAAAGTGAGATAAATAATTCATTGACCATAAGGTAAAGGTCGCTGAAGAAAGGGTACGCTTCCCATACCGGTCCATGGTCCTAGACTCCTTGTTAGGAGGATGGACTGTGGAAGAAGTCTCAGCTAATTCCTTCTGAGTGGCCGCTGCCACCACCATGGCATCCACAGGGACTCCCTTGGACAGAAATTCCTTACCAGGAGGAGCAGACAAAAATTTATTGGGTCTCTTGGGGACTGGTTCCACAGACTCAGGGGTGTCCCACACCCTTCGACAGACCAAATCCAGAAGCTCGAAGGGTGGAGATACCAAGGAGGCGGAGGGCTGAACACCAAAGGCCTTCAGGAAGACCGACTCCTCCTCGGAAGAGGCTTTGGATGGCCAGTCACCTCATTGTTTCAAAATCTCTAAAATGTCCGAGAAAGAAACATCCTCAGAGGATGAGTTGGGGGACCCCTCCGATTCCTCAAGGTCGGTGTCTGATGTGAGAGACTCATCCTGGGAATCTATGTGCTTCCTCTTCCACGTCTTCTGAGTGGCTCCTCAGGCAAGGACTCTTGAGGGGCCCTCAGAAATGTGGGGACCACTCATGGGGGTAACCTGAGGCCTTGGGGCTCCGCTGTCTAGAGATAGATGGTGATCAGAGACCTGCACCGGTGTAATAGGGGACAGAGTGACAGACTCGCATGATGCCGCTGATGACCTGGCCAGCGCACTCCGCATGGCCTCGAAGGCCCCCCCACCCCCCACCCCGAGTCCAAGGAGCAACCAGCCTCCGAAAGCACGACAGGAGTCAGACTTCCCCGAGCCGAAGCAGCGAGAGGGAGACTTGGAACAGATAGGTGTCCCAAAGCCTCTCCCTCGGGTCCGACCGAAGAATCCTGAGTCCTGAATCCTATGGACAGAGCCGACGGGGTCAGAGCTGACGGCACCGATAAGCCAGGCAGGGCTGTCGGAACCGACCTAGGGACATCACACAGAGCCGAGCACTCCGTCTCCAAAAGCTGAGATACACTCGGAGAAGGAAGTATCGAAGCAGGTTGAAGGATGGGCTCCGGAGCAGACTGGGTCGGAGCCGAGAACAATTTAGCCAAAACTGGTGACTGAAGGAGTCTCTGCACCACTCTATCGACATCCACATCTGATAAGGTCCTGGAGGATTTAGAAGATAGAGAGGGAGATAGAGACCTCCTCTCCGAAGGGGACCTGTGAGGAGGTGATGCTGGCCTAATGCTAGGCGATTGGCTCCGAACAGGTTCCAAAATGATTGGAGCCGATGCCGGTTCCATAACCGCAGACACTTCCTGCAGCCCCAAGGACAATGGAGCCGAGGATGTCGAAGCAGACTTTGCTATTTTTTTCAGTGGCTCCGAGGAGACTGACGGAGCCGGAGATCTCGTTGATTTTGAAGATTTTGTCTTGGAGCTGGAAGCAGTTTCCAGACCCTCCTCAAAGGAGGGTTTCAGAAGTCCCTTTAAAATCAATTTATTCTTCCTTTCCTGAAGAACTCTCGGACTAAACGCATGATAGAAACTGCATGACTCCTGGAGATGAATTGCTCCCAGACAATACACACAGACAGAATGTCCATCGGTAATGGACATTTTATAGCTGCACCTAGGAGCATTTCTTGAAGCCCGAGGGCTTATGGTCCTTAGAATCTTTGGACATAGTTAGCTACCACAAAGCACCAAAGACAACAACAACTAACAACAGTACCAACAGTAAAACAGTCACAAGGCGGGAAAAACACTAACACAAACCAAAACCTCAAGAACTCTAACTAAAACGATCCTTTGGCACAACACAGGAGGGGAAGACTAAAACCTCTAATTTAAATGGTTTTAGACCTGAAACAATCATAACGCAAGGAAGCAAGGGACAGACTAGGTCCTCTAACTGAAACGGGCCTAGCTCATTGGAAACAGCTAGTGGGATACCACAGAAAAACTATCAAACAAAAAACATTTTCACCATACAACACCAGAACACACAATAGCTATTAAAATAGCTTTTTGTTTCTAACCAATTCTCTAATAATGAAGATAAAAAGGGTACATAGCCACAGCCAAGAGTAAGACCATGTCCGAGCTACACGAGCGGCAAACGAGATCTGGGGATATAGAGCGATGCAGCATGGGATGCCATCTTAGCCCAGCCAATAGAAAGACTGAGCTAGAAAAGTTTTGGCTGAGTCGGAGCCAACATTCGGCTCCGAACCCACGGGTAAGAATGTAGGCGAGACTGGACTACATAACATCAGAAATTTCGGAATCAGAAGCATCATAAGCAAATCCTAAGTCTCTTAGAGGGGGTAGGTTGGTTTCAGCTGATTAAAGTAATAAGGTCTTCAGCCATTCTTACTTGTTTTTTTAGGCATAGAGGGCCTGACCATGCGGTCTGGGCATGTTTTACAGACATGGTTCGTGTTTTAGGCCTTGAAGAAGAAGAAGGCATTGGTTTAATATGCAAGTCAGTAGGCCTGATACACCCTCAGAAGCCAGTGCCTGCACAGTGGCTCCGGACACATCCAAGGTAGAGACATCCGCAGGTTCCACGCTTGAAGCATCTCGTGGCATACTGGACTCCGAATGGGTCTCAGAGACCTGCGAATCTGAAGTAGCAGGTATCAGGGGCTGCGAAAGAGCCTCACTGGCGACTAGCTTAAGAGAAGCATCGTCAGGAGCTTTGGACCTAGGCTGCCTGTCTCTGTCTTTATCTTTGCATTTTTTCGGAATGTCGGTAGTCTGGTGGCTTACCGAAGACATATCTGGATAATTGAACAGAGTTCCAAAATATTTAGAAGCGTAAATATACAGACAGCGAATAGTTTGTTGTTTAAATAAGGCACAAAACCGATAATGAGGTACATCGTGGTCAGGGCCTAGGCAAGGCATACACTATGAATGAAAATCTTTATGAGGTATTTGCTTTCCACAAGAAATACAATTATTGACTTGTACTGACATCAGTTTAGAGCAAGAAAAAGTTTCCCCAAAGGGGTACTTAGCTTTAGTTGAAGACTTAGGTTCTGAAACACGAAAACGAAAATTTCAGGAGTCGGCCGACTGGCACTTGCGAACTGCTTCTGCTTCGGGCACCGCACGGCAAGAAAGACTTACGTAATGGCGTCGGCTACATGCTTTATACCCCTGACTACCTGACGTCATGGAAGATGAGACAGCAACTGACGCAGGACCCAAGACTTTGATAATCAGGCTGACTGAGGGCTACTGCAAGCAGATAACCCAAATGTGATGATTGCAACAGTGAAACAAGAACATCTTGTAAACTACACTACACAGCTTGGGGAGCAGTCAAACAGGAAGAAAAGTGCAGGGTCTTTGAAACAAAAAAGATGGATCAAAACACCTAAACATTATAGGGGCTAGCAGTTAAATGCTCTCAACTCTCTAAATCATTGCTGGTCCCCCAGTCTTCTACAAGTGTTTACAGATAACACCACAGTGATGTGGTACACAAGGGGGAACCAGATCTTGCCCTCTGTGCAGACTTGCCATGGTAACCTATGAAGTACCTTTTTAGCACAAACTTATTCTACAAGCATCTTACATTCAGTTTGAGCAAAACTGTGTGGCAGACAAGTTGAAGACCAGGACAAACCCTCACAAATGGAAACTGAATCAGAGGGTCTTGCAAGATTTGATCCATCTGCAGGAAACATCTCAAATAAATCTTTTTGTTTCCTCTCTAAAGAAATCAATTGACAATATTTTCCTTCAGGGCTCCATGTAAGAAGGCCTGTAAGATAGATTTTTCCTTGGACATAAATGTTCCTGTATGCTTTTGCCAGTATTTCCACTTGTATCCAGGGCAATTCTGTAAATTCAGAAGGGATACCCAAAGATCTCTTTGGTGACTCCCTTCTGGAAAAGGCGGGGCAATTACCACACTAGACCACAAATGTCCAAACATCAAAACAGCTGCAACTGACTGCATGGAGGATAGGATCTTAGTTTTTAGGTTTTCTCTTGGGATGTGCAGTTAAGTGTTAATGGAGGCAAGAAAACCTGCTACTAGAAAATCCTAAATTGTCACACTGAGGTGGTTTTCTAGTTGGTACAAACAAAAAGAGCCAACACCCATTCAGGACTAAGGTTTCAATGGTTTTATATTATTTGTGAGAGTTACTATCCTACATCCAGTTTTACTCCTCAACCAAAGTTCATCTGTTGGCCATTTTAGCACGTCTGCCCATGGATTCTCCTCTTTCAATGTAGTCTTATATGAAAATGTTTTTAGAACCAATGTTGTACAAGAAACTTACTAGAAAACAGGTAGCCTCATCCTTAGGATATCAAATTTCTGTTGGAAAAACTAACACTTGCTCCATCTGAACCAATTTATCAGGCAAACTTGAAGTTCTTGACATGAAAAACAATCTTACTGCTCTTAACCCTATAAGAAGGGTATTAGAGTTGTAAGCACTTACAGAGACTCAACCTTCGCATTTTTCATAAAGATATTCTTTGCGATATAATCCTTTTATTCTTACAGTCATATCAGAGTTTACTTTAAGCCATGCTATCTACCTGTGTCTTCTTTCCAGAGCTACAAAATGAGGTAGGAAGGTAATTTCATACTGTGGATGCCCACAGACAATTCTGGTACTATCTTCACAGAACAAAATATTTTACGAACTCTGACCAGTAGTTCATTTCTTGTGAAAGCAAAAAAAAAAGGATAATCTGTGTCAAAGCAGACTATTTCCAAGTGGCTGCCTCAAGCAATTGATTTTTGTTGTATCCAAAACTACAAGACAATTCCAGACAAGGTCAAGGCTTGTTCTACCAGGGCCTTGGCTGTATATATGGCTTTTTGCAAAGGGCTGGATTTCAGAAGTATTTTAGAAGCAGCAACCTGGTCCCCTGTACATACTTTTACAACATACTAATCTTGTGAGGACCATTCTCCAGGGGCTGTTGCACCCTCATCCTTCCTCTTTCCAGATTATCTAAGATATGTAATCTACACATATAGCTTAGGCCACTGCATTAGTGATAAGTATGAGGAACGTAACACAGTTTTATAAGTAAACTTACCTTAACATTAAATGTTCGAATGGTCACTGTTGCAGCAGTCCTTCCTTCCCACTACCACCACCCTTGTTTTATACGCATTTTTATATGCCACTGTATAGACATGCATTTTCCTTTTTCTCACATTGCCTCTCTTAAGACTTTAGCCTCTCTCTCTTTGTTGACATGAAAGCTCGGAAGGGTCTGGTGTCCAAACCTGACTTTTAGTCAGCTCAGCTCAAACCAGCTATTTTGGTGTGTAGAAGGTGCCCTGAAGTTTTGGGAGCTGGCCAGCCATTATTGTCCTTGGCAGGATATAACCCATATAGCTTAAGCTGCTGCGGCAGTGACAATTCAAACATCTATTATGTTAAAGTTTATTAACACAACTGTACTTTCTCACGGGCCCATGATAAAATGTGTAGGCCTATAGGGTTACACATCTATGTGGGAATTCAGCAGTCCGAAAGCCATTTGGATAACGTGCATTTTGTTACTGCCATGCCCTTCTTATCTGCGAATGAAACAAATAGCTGATCAGATTTCCTGCAATCCTTTGTTCTATCCAGATAAAATGTCAGCTGCCTATGTACATCCAATTTGTGCAGCATGTATTCCAGCTTGTTAGAATGTTTTTTGAAGAAGGTGGGAAGTTCTATAGACTGATTAATATTAAGCACAGAACATACCTTCGGGAGGAATGACGGATTAGTACGCAAGGAGACTCTGTCTGGATGGAAAACATGTATGGTGGCCTAACCGACAAGGCCTGTAGCTCTGACTTCCTACGAGCTGAAGTGACAGCAACAAGAAAAATAGTCTTCCATGACAAATACTTAAGTGAACACGTTGAAGCTGGTTCGAAGGGTGGTAACATAAGTTGGGATAACATCAAATTCTAGCTCCAGGGGAAAACCGGACCCCGAATGGGTGGACTGAGGTGAAAGGTACCCTTCATGAAAGCTCTACAAAGTCTGTGGGACATAACTGTAGAGCCCCCTTCACCTACATGAACGGTGGATATGGCAGCTAACTGTACTCGTATCGTGGATGTATAGGCCCCTTCGTGAAACAGTGTAGATAAAAATTCCAAGATTTTGTGTATCGGGGTCACCAAGGGATCTATACCTTGCCCTGATGCCCAACACG
This sequence comes from Protopterus annectens, assembly GCF_019279795.1. Lineage (NCBI taxonomy): Eukaryota > Metazoa > Chordata > Ceratodontiformes > Protopteridae > Protopterus > Protopterus annectens. The sequence continues at coordinate 842,385,741 of NC_056743.1, forward strand.
CAAGGCGTTTCCATTTACTCCTGTACAGTTTCCTGGTGGAAGCTTTGTGGGAAGAAACTAGAATGTGCTGTACTGCTGGAGACAAAAAATCCGACCTGGCTAAGTTGGAAAGCGGAGCAGCCAAGCTGTCAGATTGAGGGACTGAAGAGATGGGTGAGGAACTCCCGACTGAGTCAATAGGTCTGGCACTGGGTCCAGAATCCACGGTTCCTCCATCTGGTGGGCTCGAAGAAAGGGAAACAAGATCTGTCGAGGCCAGAATGGTGCTATTAGAATGATCGTCCTTTCCAGACTCCTGGCTTTCTGTAGGAATTTGGGTATCAACGGAACAGGAGGAAATGCATACAGGAGACCCGGGGGCCAATCGTGCACCAGTGCGTCCCTGGGGGCATCCTCCGGAGGGGGAAGTAGGGCAAAGTAGCTTCTGCATTTGGCATTTAAGGGGGATGCAAAATGATCGCAGCAAGGCTAGCCCCATCTGCAGAAAATCCTCTCCGCCACTTGATTTTTGAGGGACCACTCATGTGGCAAAAGGATGGCTCTGCTCAACCTGTCCGCGATGACGTTGGATGACCCCGGGATGTGCGTTGCTATCAGAAAGCGACCTGTGGACACAGCCCTTTGCCAAATCCTCAGGGCCTCTCTGCATAATGGGTAAGACCTGGTTCCTCTTTGTTTGTTTATGTACCAGACCACTGACATATTGTCCGTCTGAACTGCTACTGTTCCCAGAGTTAGAGATTCGTGAAAGTGTTGCAACGCTAGAAACACTGCTCTCAACTCCAGGACATTGAAGTGCAGATTGTACTCCATCTTGGACCATTCTCCTTGGACCGTTCTCCGCTGAAAAAGTCCCCCCCACCCCATCAAGGAAGCGTCCGTGGTTATTGTGGCTGTAGGGCTGGGTAGTACAAATGGGCGACCTATCATCAGATCTTGGCTGTTCAGCCACCATCGAAGATCCCGCTTGCAAGATTCTGTGATCAAGATGTCGTGTGACAAAGGAAGTTGTTGGAACAACCACTGTGCGAAGAGCAGCCACTCGAGGACCCTCATGTGCATCTTGCCCAAAGGAACTGCAATAAGGGTAGCTGCCATCATGCCCAGGGCTTTCAGCACTTGTGCAGCAGAAACTTTCTTGTTCCGAAGAATAGCGACCTGATCCCTGAGGGCTAACACTCTTGTCTGGGGAAGCTTGACCAGAGCTGTAGTAGTACCTAAATCCGCCCCTATGAATGAGACATGCTGTGAGGGCGATAAGGCAGATTTTTCGAAGTTGATTGAGATCCCTAAACAGGAACAGAGGTTGATCGTGTAGTCCCTGGCTTGTACAAGATGATGCTTGGTGGTGGCGGTGAGGAGCCAGTCGTCCAGATACGGAAACACCCAGAATCCTAGCCGCCTCAGGTGAGACGCCACTACTGCCATGCATTTGGAAATGACTGGCTTCCAGCCGGAAGCGCAGGTGATCTCTGGACGCTCTGGCCATTTTGATGTGGTAGTACGCGTCCCTGCAATCTATAGAGCACATCCAATCGCCCTTCTGCAGAAAAGAAAAGATCGATTGTAGCGTGGCCATCCGGAATTTTTCCTTCCTTACGAAGGTGTTGAGTTTGCTGAGGTCCAATATTGGCCTCCAGTCCCCTGTCTTCTTTGGAACTAAAAAGAACCTTGAGTAAGTTCCGGATCCTATCTGGTCCACCGGGACTGGTTGGATGACTCTTTTCGAGCAGCTTTCTTATTTCTACGGCTGCTTGATCTTGCAGATTGGGTGGAACATCTGGAAATCTCTTTTGATCGGGGGGAATGGTTATAAATGGAATGTTGTATCCTCTTGGTTATTATGCTTTTTACCCAAGAATCTGAAGTGAGACTTAGCCAGGCCTCTGGGTATAAAGCCAAGCGACCCCCGACTGCCTCCAGAGCAGGACAGTCGGGCCTCCACTCAGGAGTGCTGGAAGGGCTTCCCAGGGGCGCTATCCCTGTCGCCCTGGTTCTGCGGACCCCCTCTGCCACCTGGGCGGCATCTTCCATTTCTCCCCCCTCCTCTGCCTCTGGAGGGGGCATCACTCCCTGTGTGGACTGGAAAGATCCCAGAGTATTTCGAAACCACATTTTTCTGCCTCTTTGCCCTTTGGGGTACGGTCTGGTCGGGGAGGAAAAACAGACCCCTACGGCAGACAGGGTCTTACCTTCTTGCTCACACAGAGTGAGAGTCTCCTTTACTTTGGGTCCAAACAGGGTGGCATGATCAAAGGGGGCATTGGTAAAGGAAGACTTGAAGGCTTCCACAAAGGAGCACAGGCGCATCCAGGATTGTCTCCGCAGAGCGATCGCTGAAGCTGCAGCCCTACTCGAACCTTCGGCCGCATACGAAATGAAACTCATGGACGAGTTTACTATCGAAGTGAGGGTGTTAAACTGTGCTGTTACCTTTTCCGAGACAGCAGCATCTGTGTTACCCTGGAGAGCATCTCCCAGCTCCTTAAGGAGATCTCTCTGAAGTCGCGTAAAGTGCGAGAGGTAGTTCAGCGAACGCATGGAAAAAGTCTCTGAACTGAAAACGCGCTTCCCATACCTGTCCATAGCCCTAGAATCCTTGTTAGGAGGATGGACAGAGGAAGATGTCTCAGACATTTCCTTCTTTGTGGCTGCCGCTACCACCATAGCATCAACTGGGACTCCTTTCGTAAGATAAGTCTTGTTCTGGGGGGCAGTGATATATTTAATTGGCCTCCGAGGGACTGGTTCCACTGTATCCGGAGTCTCCCATGCCCTCTGAGCTATTAGGTCCATTAACTCATCGAAGGGCGGGGTCACCCAGGAGGTAGAAGGTTGAGCCCCAAAAGCCTTCAGCAACACCAATTCATCCTCAGTGGGGGCAAGTGTCTGACAATCACCCCTCTGTTTCAATATCTCCAGGACGTCAGCAAATGAGACATCCTCAGAGGGGACCGATGTCAATGATTCCTGTGGGGAACCAATGTGCCTCCTCTTGCACAATTTCTTCCTCGGGACTTCATCAGAGGGGGCATCTGGTGAAGCTTCCGAGGAACAGGGGACACCCTCTGGGGCTGGCTGAGGCATTGGGTCTCTACGCTTCATAGGGATCGCGTGTACAGAAACAGAACGCGGCCCTTTGGGGGAAGGAGAAGACGACTCCGATGAAGTAAATGTCTTTTCAGACAAGACCTTCCTCATGACGTCGAAGGCACTGGAGCCCCGGGCCGAGGATTCCACCGGATCCGAAGAGCACGGTAGTTTCCCCGAAACCGGGACCAGGGGCTCTGACCCAGAGGACGGAGCCAAGCTAATCTGCGCCGAGGCTCCGAGGGGGAGAGTCAGAACCGAAAGTTCGGTTCGACTCTCTGCCCCGAAACAGAGGAGAGACCGCAGGCTCTGAGACTCCTCGATGGGCTCTGTGGGAGTCAAGGTCAGTGGTGCCGACCGCACTAAGGAAGGCTTCGGCACCGAGGGATCAACAAGCATCGGTTCCTCTTCTCCCAGCTCCGAGGACTCGATGGGTCTCGAAGAAGGATCTGCAGGAGACGAGGGAGGGCTTCAAGTTTCGATACCAATTGGGACGAAACCGCAATGAGCTTGGAAAGAGCAGTGTTCTCCATGAGCTTCTGCACCACTCGATTCACGTCGGTGTCAGATAACAGCCTGAAAGAACGGGTCGAAGGGGCCGAAGATGCCACCGAACGAAGGATCGAGGATGGAGGCACCTCCGACACCGGCCTCAATCAAAGATAATCGCTCGATGCTCGGCCCCGAGGTCTGTGGAGCCGGCGACTGAATCTTAGTAGAGGTGCTCGGAGCCGATGACCTGGGCTCAGATACCTTCGAAGGCTTCGACCCCTTCAAAGACTTCGATGCCTGATCAGCCTTCTCCAAGGCTTCTTGAAAGTCTGGCTTTAGCAAGCCCCTTTCGATTAACTTCCTGCACCTTTCCATCATGACCCTTCCACTGAAGGAATGACAAATAGAACAGTCCTCCTGCAGGTGGAGAGGGCCAAGACAGTAGACGCAGGAAGTATGATAGTCTGTGATGGACATTTTCTGTCCACACCGACATCTGTTGAATCCAGACTTGGCTTTCTCTGCCATGTCTAAAACAAGTAACCTGTAAATGGCAATATAAGTTATAGAGAAAAATAGTCAAAGTACACAGCCTAATATTACTGTCTATATGAATGTCTATATGAAAATATGTATATTATATTTATAGAAGAAGCTAATGATTATATAAGTATTATATATATATATATATATATATATATATATATATATATATATATATATATATATATATAAAACACTGCACACCAAAGACTAGAAATACTAAAGTGTTAAGAAATGTACAATCTAAATCTAAATATTGTTTTCTGCTGTCAGAGCCCTGACAGGACTAAATAGGCCTAAGATGAAACTCGAAACAACTATATATATATATATATATATATATATATATATATATATATATATATATATATATATTAAGGGAAAAAACCCTATGAAGAAATCACACACACACACACACACACAACTATTAGAACTACTATAACTATGATAACTAGCTTTAAACAGCTCTAAATCTCAACAATACTGAACACTACAAAATTTTCTACTGGCCCGAGCTCTCCTTGACACGATCTGTTGCAGCGGCAAACTAGATCTGAGGGATAGCAGCGGAGGATCATGGGATGTAGACTGTGCCTCGAGCTTCTCTTAGATGCAGAGCTTGTGATGCGGCCGACTCGGAGCCGAGGATCGGCTCCGAACCCGTGTGTAAGAACAAATGGCGAGATCGAACAATTTCACATTCCTAAATTGTCACACTGAGAAGGTTTTCTAGTTGGTACAAACAAAAAGAGCCAACACCCATTCATGACTAAGGTTTCAATGGTTTTATATTATTTGTGAGAGTTACTATCCTACGTCCAGTTTTACTCCTCAACCAAAGTTCATCTGTTGGCCATTTTAGCACGCCTGCCCATGGATTCTCCTCTTTCAATGTAGTCTTATATGAAAATGTTTTTAGAGCCAATGTTGTACAAGAAACTTACTAGAAAACAGGTAGCCTCATCCTTAGGATCTCAAATTTCTGTTGGAAAAACTAACACTTGCTCCATCTGAACCAATTTATCAGGCAAACTTGAAGTTCTTGACATGAAAAACAATCTTACTGCTCTTAACCCTATAAGAAGGGTATTAGAGTTGTAAGCACTTACAGAGACTCAACCTTCACATTTTTCATAAAGATATTCTTTGCGATATAATCCTTTTATTCTTACAGTCATATCCGAGTTTACTTTAAGCCATGCTATCTACCCTGTGTCTTCTTTCCAGAGCTACAAAATGAGGTAGGAAGGTAATTTCATACTTTGGATGCCCACAGACAATTCTGGTACTATCTTGACAGAACAAAATATTTTACGAACTCTGACCAGTAGTTCATTTCTTGTGAAAGTAAGAAAAAGGATAATCTATGTCAAAGCAGACTATTTCCAAGTGGCTGCCTCAAGCAATTGATTTTTGTTGTATCCAAAACTACAAGACAATTCCAGACAAGGTCAAGGCTTGTTCTACCAGGGTCTTGGCTGTATATATGGCTTTTTGCAAAGGGCTGGATTCCAGAAGTATTTTAGAAGCAGCAACCTGGTCCCCTGTACATACATTTACAACACACTAATCTTGCGAGGACCATTCTCCAGGGGCTGTTGCACCCTCATCCTTCCTCTTTCCAGATTATCCAAGATATGTAATCTACACATATAGCTTAGGCCACTGCATTAGTGATAAGTATGAGGAACGTAACGCAGTTTTATAAGTAAACTTACCTTAACATTAAATGTTCGAATGGTCACTGTTGCAGCAGTCCCTCCTTCCCACTACCACCACCCTTATTTTATATGCCACTGTATAGATATGTGTTTTCCTTTTTCTCACATTGCCTCTCTTAAGACTTTAGCCTCTCTCTCTCTTTGTTGACATGAAAGCTCGGAAGGGTCTGGTGTCCAAACCTGACTTTTAGTCAGCTCAGCTCAAACCAGCTATATTGGTGTGTAGAGGGAGCCCTGAAGTTTTGGGAGCTGGCCAGCTATTATGTCCTTGGCAGGATATAACCCATATAGCTTAAGCTGCTGCGGCAGTGACAATTCAAACATCTATTATGTTAAAGTTTATTTACACAACTGTACTTTCGCATGGGCCCATGATAAAATGTGTAGGCCTATAGGGTTACACATCTATGTGGGATTACCCATACGCAATCCCCCCATCTGGAGCCACTGTACCCATTTGCTTGTCAACCTGTAACCATTACCCCAACATTCTATACTGGCAGCAGAGACTGTGATTTTATCAGTGACCACAGTCCTGTTAAAATTTTGTATTGCTGTCTATACCCTGTACTTCCCTACTACCCTCGTTGTAGTCCTGCCTTCAAACATGTACAGGGGTCACAGTGTCCTCTGTACCACATCATGCCCTCAGTGCACTTAGACCACAGTGTGCCTCCCTCACAGCTGGGCATATAAACTTTCATGCCCTTATGCTATGGTTTCTGTCACATTCACTCCCCCAACAGCTTGGCATGTAGCCATCATACCCTTGTGCTGTGCTACCCACTCACATTTACTGACTGCTGCTGTCCTGCTTGCATTTGTGATGGGTGTTCAGAACAGTGCAGAGATGTATTACTTTCTGCAGGCTTTAACAACATTGCAATATCTTCTTCAGTCAAATCCTGATTCCTGCCCTGCTTACTTTAAATGCAGTCACCCTCAATATGGCAACAGTGCTTTATATTACACTAAAACAGGTCTAGTAGTGCAGCAATTATGCTAATGACATAATTTAGTGTAATTGTCTCTGACAAGCTACAAGAACACACTGCACTCTTGCAACAAAACAGCACTAGCTTTCTCATCCAGGTGCTAATGAAAAGTAAACACTATGCTTGTACACAAAGCCTGTTAAGCTCACAGCATGCACACTATGCTTGAACAATGAGCCTGTTAAGTTTGTAGCACCATGACTCTGTACTACAGAAACTCACCTTTGCTGTCCCCATGATGCATTTCAATCCTAATGCAGTTCTATGTACAAGGCTACAATTATGCTTCTCAAGTGGACCTGTTCAGTAGTCTTGACTTCCTCAATTACTGGGTTCAGCAGGGGGCTCCAGCCAGGTGCAATACAGACCACATTTTGTGTGCAATCCACAAGGACTTTGACGAACACCTGCAGGGTCACTCTGATGGCTCATTACCCAAGGTGAACACCTACGACCAGCTTGCCAGTACTTGAGTTATCATCCCTTCTGGTCATTTCCTGCCTTTTCCAGCCCCCTGCTATAAAGCACGCTTTAGCGCGGAGTTGCCACAGGAGCACACAAGAGCAGCGGCGGTTAATTAAGGTTAAACTATTCAGGCTACCTAAAGTCCACTCTTCATTTTTTCCCTTAGAACAGCTCTTCTTGAACTCTACTTCTAATCTAACCAGCCTTTTCTCTTTCTGAAAAGTTCAGCTCTACTTGATTCCTAAGTAGACTATTCTCTGTCTGGAAAGCTTAGCACTTGCTCCTAAAGTACTTTTTAGCTGGTGAACCTGGGAATATTGAGGCAATGTTACAATTGCCTCATGTACACAGACAACCCTCTCCTCCTCCCACAAAACACAAATACATGCGAGAGATGCAACTATACGGCCAAACTGGAGGCTGAGCTCTCTCAACATAGGACTGGCAAGACCAGTCAGGAGGAGAAGGTTACCACACACACTACAGACCCAGTCTCACATAGTACCATTACAACCTCAAATCATACACATAAACACACAAAGACATACTCGGAGGCTCTGATCAAAAATCTACCAAAACAGCAGAGGCCACCAAAGCAGACACCCAAACAACCACCACCTCAGAACACAACACCTGCAACACATAGACCTCACAGTCAGAGTGTCAAACAGTCACAGCCCTTAAGGCCAAACACAATGCCAGACACACTAGTCATTGGTGACTCCATAGTCAGACACACTGACGTCCCGCTCACCAGACTGAGTAAGGAGAAGGTCACAGTAAGCTGCCTGTCGGGCGCTAGAATCCGCCACATAACGCAAGCACTCAGGTCTCTCAACAGCAGGTACAAACATGACTCAGTCATTGTCCACGCTGGTGTAAACGACCTGAGACGTACCTCCTTGGACTACATGAAAAGAGACATTGAGGAGCTCTCTGATTATGTAGCCCAGGCAGGTATGACCCTGACCTTGAGCAGTATCCTACCTTCACCAAGAATGATGCCACAATACAGAGATAAGATGATCAGCTTTAACAATTGGCTTAAACACTGGTGTCATTCAAAGGGGATCCAGTATCTGTCTGCCTGGGATGACATGCTGGACAAGCCACGCTGCCAAGGGACGGCTTGCACCTGTCACCCTGGGATTCCGGATATTGGCAAAGGCTCTTGCCACCCCATAGTGCCTTTTTAGGCAAGGCTCAAATTCTAAACCTACCACCCTAGAACACAAAAAGGAAAAAACTAAGGGTAATGCTGCTCAATGCCAGAAGTCTAAATCTCAAAATGCACGCACTCGAGGCCCTTCTCAGTATGGAGAACATCAATGTCTGTGCTGTGACAGAAACCTGGTTCAAGGCTCCTGAGAGCACCCCAGCGCTATCAGGTTTTACCTCATATCATGCTCCGGCCCCAAAATCCGGACAATACCAAGAAAGGACGGGGGGTATCCATATTCATCAAGGACACCCACACCTCAAGACTGGTGGCAGCGCATGATGCATCGGAGACCATCCAGGTGCAATTAACCATAGGCAAGACTGCTCTGCAAATTGTAGCATGTTACAGGCCACCCTCACAAACTCAGGAACCTCACATGGCCTTCCTGAAAACACTAGAGGGGATAAATGTATCACCAAACACCATCATACTAGGTGACTTCAATTACCCTAATATAGACTGGGAACACTACTCAAGCCCAAACACCCTAGCCCAAAAGTTCCTGGAATTCTTAAACTCAAATGCCATGGAACAACTAGTCACCATCCCCACAAGAGGAGATAACATACTTGATCTCATCATCACGAACATGGGAGCACAATGTTCAACACTGGAAGTATACCCCTCACTGGTGAGATCAGATCACAAACTAATGTCGCTGGAGGTCCTCATCCCACCCCGACCTGAAATAAAAAGCCCACCGTCAAGAACTTCTCAAAAGCCGACTTCACACTTCTAAACACTAGTGTGGTCTCCTTTAAGGCCCCCGAGCCGGCGGAAAACAGTACTCAAGCCGCTGAATCACTTACAAATGCCTTCTACCAGCACCTGCAGGACTGCATGGATAAGGCAATCCCAAGCAAAACAAAGACTCTTTGCACCAAAGGCAAGCGTCCAGTCTGGTGGACCCCAGCCATAAACAAACTCTACAACAAAAGGAGGAAGCTACTACAAGATAGAGCAAAATCCTTAAAAGGTAAGACACCCTTGATCACTATAAGTAAAAAACTAAGAGCTCTCATAAAATCATCCAAAGCAAATTTCGAGAGAAAAATAGCTAAAGACTCAAAAGACAATCATAAGGCCTTCTTTAGCTATGTTAGAAACCTAGGAGGAAACTCCCAGATATGCTCAGAACTAGTTCAAAATGATGTGAAGATTACTGATCCTACAGACATTGCCAACATACTGGCTGACAGTTTCAGTGCAAACTTCCCCCCCCCCTCGCCCCCAAAAGGAGAGATATCTATACCAAACGATTGCAGCCCCCCAAACATCTGCAGCGCCCAAGTGAGAACTGCTCTCTCCAAAGCAAAAAACACAGCATCCATGGGACCTGATGGTGTCCCCGGCTGTGCTCCACGAACTCAATGAGGAATTAAACCCACAGCTAGGACAGCTGTTTAATCAAAGTCTTACCTCTGGATACGCACTCCAGGAGTGGCGCACTGCAACTGTGGTCCCACTTCACAAAGGCGGTGCCTCCACCGACCCTGGAAATTACCGCCCATTAGCTTGACAAGCCTTATCTGCAAAGCCATGGAGAGGATCATAATGGACCTCATAAATAAAGACATAGGGAATTTGCAGACTTTGGATCCAACCCAGTTTGGCTTTGTCAAAGGCAGATCATGCCTTTTAAACTTGGTTGACTTTTTGAAACAGTCACCAAAGCCATTGATGAGGAAAGGCAGTCCATACAGCCTACCTCGATCTGGCTAAGGCCTTCGATACAATACCCCACTCGGGTATCATTGAAAACTCACCAGCTTAAATGTTAACCCATACATCACAAGATGGGTTGCAAACTGGCTGAGTGACAGAACCCACAGGGTCAGAGTTGCTGGCGCCATGTCAGACTCAAAGCCTGTCACAAGTGGTGTCCCACAGGGCTCAGTCCTGGGCAGACTCTTGTTTGGCATCTACTTTTCAGAAGTACAAGCAAACACAGGAGGGTTATGGCTGACAAAGTTTGCAGATGACTGCAAACTGGGCGCCATAGTAGAAAACACATCTGACACAGATATCCTTCAGAAGGGTCTCACAGAAACGGATAACTGGTGCCAGAGCCACGGCCTAAAGTTAAATGCCAAAAAATGCATAGTCATACCCTTCGGGAAAAACAAGGTTACCCCTAGCTAAAAATGCATAGTCATACCCTTCGGGAAAAACAAGGTTACCCCTAGCTACCAAATAGGTGGCATTCCACTGAGCACAGAAGAAGTTATCAGGGACCTGGGGACCCAGGTTGATAGTAGTCTGTCATTCGACACCCATGTAGCTAAAGTAGTTAGGAAGACCTTCTACATTGCCCACCTTATCATGAAGGGATTCTCATCTAGATCAAGGGAGGTCATAGTCTCCCTTTACTCATTACTCATCAGACCAATGATTGAGTACAATGCCCCATTCGGAATGTATCTGACCCGACACTTGCAGCAGCTGGAGAGGCCACAAAAGTTCCTCACCAAAAGGATAAAGGGTCTCAAAATCTGTCCTATGCTGCCCGACTGAAAGAACTCCAGCTCTATTCAGTCGCCACCGCATGCTCAGAGGTGACCTTTGCCTAACATACAGGGCCATGTCAAACCCAGATTTGATGAATATGCTTCACCTCAAAAAATCTAGATCCATCAGAGCCACAAGGGCGGGAGACTTAAACCTCGACACGGCTATTAATAGGACGTGCTGGAGGGATAGATTCATCACCCAAAGACTCCCTATGCTGTGGAACAAAATCCCGGTACATGTGAGGCAGAGCACCTCGCTGGCCTTGTTCAAGAGAAATCTTGACCAATGGATGGGAGATCGCAGATATACCCCAGGGATTACCTCAGTGTCACTGCTCGACAGGGGCACAGCAAAATAATGGGTATAGTTCCCCATACTAAAGGGGTGGCGTAAGCCACAAAATGATGGGCTAGGCTTGTAAATGCCCTCGGGCAGATAGCCTAGTATGAACCTATGAACCTATAACACTTTTTATTATACATAGTACCCCACCAGCCTAAAACCCCTTTTTCGATCACCCACATCCCTCCAAGTCTTTTCAAACTCAATTACATAAAGTTTTTGTCTTTTCCTTCTAGCATGTCGAGGGGTCAGTTGCTAGCGTCCTCTCCTGCTCAGCTGGTGAATCTGGGAATATTGAGGCAATGTTACAATTGCCTCATGTACACAGACTACCCTCTCCTTCTCTCACAAAACACAAATACATGCGAGAGATGCAACTATATAGCCAAACTGGAGGCTGAGCTCTCTCAACATAGGACTGGCAAGACCAGACAGGAGGCGAAGGTAACCACACACACCACAAACCCAGTCTCACATAGTACTATCACAACTTCAAATCATACACATAAACACACAAAGACATACTCGGAGGCTCTGACCAAAAATCTACCAAAACAGCAGAGGCCACCAAAGCAGACACCCAAACAACTGCCACCTCAGGACACAACACATGCAACACATAGACCACAAAGTCAGTGTGCCAAACAGTCACAGCCCTTAAGGCCAAACACAACGCCAGACACACTCGTCATAGGTGACACCATAGTCAGACACACTGACATCCCACTCACCAGATTGAGTAAGGAGAAGGTCACAGTAAGCTGCCTGTCGGGCGCTAGAATCCGCCACATAACGCAAGCACTCAGGTCACTCAACAGCAAGTACAAGTATGACTCAGTCATTGTCCATGCTGGTGTGAATGACCTGAGACGTACCTCTCTGGACTACATGAAAAGAGACATAGAGGAGCTCTCTGATTATGTAGCCCAGGCAGGTATGACCCTGACCTTGAGGAGTATTCTACCTTCACCAAGAATGATGCCACAATACAGAGACAAGATGATCAGCTTTAATAATTGGCTTAATCTCTGGTGTCATTCAAAGGGGATCCAATGTCTTTCAAAGGGGATCCAATGTCTGTCTGCCTAGGATGACATTCTGGACAAGCCACGCTGCTTCGCAAGGGACGGTTTGCACCTGTCACCCCTAGGCTTCCGGATATTGGCAAAGGCTCTTGTCACCCCCATAGTGCCTTTTTTAGGCAAGGCTCAAATTCTAAACCTACCACCCTAGAACACAAAAAAGAAAAAAAACTAAGGGTAATGCTGCTCAATGCCAGAAGTCTCAACCTCAAAATGCACGCACTCGAAGCCCTTCTCAGTATGGAGAATATCGATGTCTGTGCTGTGACTGAAACCTGGTTCAAGGCTCCTGAGAGCACCCCGGCACTATCAGGTTTTACCTCATATCATGCGTTCCGGACCCAAAATCCGGACCAAACCAAGAAAGGAGGGGGGGTTATCCATATTCATCAAGGATACCCACACCTCCAGGTTGGTGGCAATGCACGAGGCATCGGAGACCATCCAGGTGCAATTAACCGTAGGCAAGACTGCTCTGCAATTTGTAGCATGTTACAGGCCACCCCCTCAAACTCAGGAACCACACACAGCTTTCCTGAAAACACTGGAGGGGGATAAATGTATCTTCAAACACCATCATATTAGGTGATTTCAACTATCCGAATATAGACTGGGATCATTACTTAAGCCCCAACACTCTAGCCCAAAGGTTCCTAGAGTTCATAAACTCTAATGCCATGGAACAACTAGTCACCATCCCCACAAGAGGAGAAAACATACTAGATCTCATCATCACGAACATGGGGACACAATGTTCAACACCGGAAGTATACCCCTCATTGGTGAGATCAGATCATAAACTAATCTCACTGGAAGTCCACATCCTGCCCCCACCCCAGATAAAAAAGACCACAGTGAAGAAAGTACAGTTTTGTACCTACCATAAATGTAGATGTCCGATAGGCATGCATCTGCAGTCCTTACAAATGGGTTGTCCTGTCGTCAGGCAGCCCTTCGGTCGGCCGGATTCCAAAGTCTGGGTCTGGCCTCGGCTGGGGTCGCACTTCACCCGACGTCACAGCTGCAGTTCTTCAGGTATAAAGGCATCAGCCGATGCCATTTTCCTCAGTGTTTCTTGCCCCAGATGCCAGGTGCCCTCTAGGAAGGCTAAATTTGGATAAATGCAAATGGTTCCAAATAGTAGAGAGCAAACAAAAAATAAGCATGTATGTACATATATACAAACAAATACACCATAATAGATTACCCCAGCCAGCTACAAGATGGGCAAATACCCTAGGAGTACCACAGAGGGGAAGGAGGGTGGGTAATCCTGACTGCAGATGCATGCCTATCGGACATCTACATTTATGGTAGGTACAAAACTGTACTATGTCCTTCAAGGATGCATCTGCAGTCCTTACAAATGGGTAGAATACCATAGCCAAACTGGGGGAGGAGGAGAAATAAGATTATGGTGTAGTTAAGATCCCTTGCAAAACAGCAGTGGCAAAACCTGCTCGGGATCTGGAGTATAAAGGCAAATTATAATGCTTGGCAAATGTATGCACGGAGCTCCAAGTAGCAGCCTCTAAAATGTCTTTGGTAGCCACTCCTGAGAAAAGCTGTGGTAGTGGCTGTAGCCCTTGTAGAGTGAGGCCTGATGTTTTCTGGAGTTTTCTTCCCATGGTAGGAGTAACAAAATCTAATGCAATTTCCTATCCACTTAGAGATTGTCTGTTTTGAAATTGCTTTTCCTTCCATTCCTGTTGCATATGCTACCAGTAGCTGGTCAGTTTTTCTATTGCTCTTGGTCCTGTCCAGGTAGTAGCGTAATTGTCTATGTACATCCAAGGTATGCAAAAGTCTTTCTCCCCTGTTCTGTGGGTTGGGGAAGAATGTAGGTAGGTGGATAGCTTGATTTAAAGATACCCTGGAGACCACCTTTGGCATAAAAGTAGGATTTGTTCTCATGGACACTCTATCTTGATGGAAGATCAGGAAGGGCTGTACTGCCATTAATGCCTGTAGCTCAGATACCCTTCTTGCTGAAGTGATTGCAAGCAGGAAGGCAGTTTTCCATGATAAGTATTGTAATTCTGCTGTTGCTGCTGGTTCGAAAGGAGGGAGTGTCAACTTTTCTAGCACAAAGTGCCCTGTGCAAATACTTACGCCAACTTGGTAGTCCTATGGTGGGAAAAGCTATACCTTTTTAGCAATGACAAATATAAATGCGTTAAGTTCTATAAGCGATTTGTGGACGACATAATAATCATCTGGGAGGGCACTTTAGAACTATTTGATACATTTTTAGAATATTTAGAAACTACCACCACATTCTTAAAATTTACTAAAGAAGTTTCCACAAAGGAGATAAATTATCTTGATGTTACACTTAGTTTAACACCAGGGGGCATCATTGCCTCCACTCTCTATAAGAAACCAGTTTGGAAAAACGCAATTTTGACGTCTGATAGCATGCATCAGAGACATATATTTTATGGCATAATTAAAAGTCAGTTCACGAGGATACTCAGACTTTGTACGAACATTGAAGACCTATTAAAAGAAGCCAATTCCATGGAGGCTCTATTTATTAATAGAGGCTATGATACTAAAATGGTCAGTAACATCAAAAGAGAAGTTCTGGGAGACAGAATACCCTTTGAGAATGACAGTTGTGATATTAGATATAATATATATTCGCATGACAATTATAAAAGGAATGATAGAGCTGAAAATCATATAAAATACACTATCACATACACCAGTGATATCAAAAATATACAACAGATCATCCAGGATAATTGGAAAATTCTAACTATTGATCCACAAACAAAAGATATTATAGGAAAATATCCTAGATTCTTATATAAGAATAGTAGGAATCTTAAAAGAATTTTATGTGGTGATCATAATATTATGTTAGAAGGAATAAGTAAAGGAAAGAACATTATTGAACCAGTGATCAAAGGTACTTTTCCTTGTCACAAATGCAATAGATATAAATATATAACAGAAACACAACCCTTTAAACATCCAAACACTGACTATGTCTTTATTCCCAAGTTCTATGCTAACTGCCAGACACGTAATCTAATTTATCTTGCCACATGTATAGCCTGCCAGGCATTTTATGTAGGGTTAACCAAGAGGAAGCTACAAGAGCGTATATACAACCATTTATATGATATACGCAAGGCTGTGGAAATCAACGCATTAGCCAAACACATCGTTATACATCCCACCCACTCGTTTTGTTTTAGAGTTTTGCAGATAATACCACAAAACAGTAGAGGTGGTGATTCAGAGAATGATTTGGCTCTAGCTGAGCTAAATTGGATACTAAAATTAGGTGCACATATACCTCCAGGCATTAATAATTATCTATCCATCAAGCCTGTACTATTGCACAGAAAATAATATGTTTTAGATATATTTATATATATACATTTTTATACTATTTTTTATTTTATTAAATGAATACTGACTCTTGAATGCATGTGTACTTATAATACATTATACACATCTATATTATATACACACCATATACATTTTAATATATATTTTTGTATATAACTTTATATATTGTTTCAGATAGATAAATTATCATTTTATTTCATACATTACATTTGAATCAATTTTATCTAATGAAAAATTTTCAATATATATTTTCCTTATTTGATCAGATTTTGAGAACACGGTTGTTTTCTATATGTAACTCATAGCATATGATAAACGGATCTGACAATATAAGCATCGATATTAACTATTGCATCTTATATCATATGCAATAGACAATGTATATTCATTAATTTATTAGAACAATTTTTAGACATATTTAACAAACACATCACATTGATTTGTTTCGTAAGCTATATAGACAAGCAATTTAAACAAACAGCACCATGACACTTTCTAAGTCTATGCTTTTTATTTTTGACATGCCGTATATTTCATATGAATTCTAGGCATTTATACATGGGCATAGTTGAAATGAATTTGTACCTGTACTCTAATAATGCATAATGAATGTACAACATGATTTTTTAACATAGATTAATTAATTCACTTTAATTAACTAGTTTCCCGCGCTTAGCGCAGGTATAAATGCATAACAGCTGTCTCTAAAAATCATTATCTGATGAAGTGTGGATGGACCACGCGAAAGCGCTCATTTTTTGTTCTTTTGAATAAAACTTTTTGGATATACCACAAGCTTTTAGACTCTCTCTGATTAACGACAAGTGCTTAATATCGTGCATTTTGACTACATCCTTCGTGGTTGGTATCTCACTTTTCTACGCTTTGCACGTTTTACATCCAAGGTATGCAAAAGTCTTTCTCCCCTGTTCTGTGGGTTGGGGAAGAATGTAGGTAGGTGGATAGCTTGATTTAAAGATACCCTGGAGACCACCTTTGGCATAAAAGTAGGATTTGTTCTCATGGACACTATCTTGATGGAAGATCAGGAAGGGCTGTACTGCCATTAATGCCTGTAGCTCAGATACCCTTCTTGCTGAAGTGATTGCAAGCAGGAAGGCAGTTTTCCATGATAAGTATTGTAATTCTGCTGTTGCTGCTGGTTCGAAAGGAGGGAGTGTCAACTTTTCTAGCACAAAGTTCAAGTCCCATGCTGGCAATGGTGGCTTCCTAGGTGGTTTTACATTTTTAATTCCTCTCAGAAACTGCCTGAGCAGAGGATGTGAGAAGACTGGAGGATCCAAGTTGTATTCTGCTGAAATAGCTGATGCATGAATCTTAATGGAAGAATAGGACAGGCCGTTGTGGAAGAGCTCTGCCAAGTATTCCAGGATGTTGGCTATGTTTACCAGTGACACATTTTCTCCTTTTGCAGTACTCCAAATGTGATATCTTTTCCATTTTGCTGAATAATTATTTCTTGTTGAGGGTCTGCGAGCCTCCAAGATGATGTCTTTAACCCTTTGGGATAAATTTGGGTTATTTGGTGTTATGCAATGTTCCAGGCAGTCAGCTGCAGTGTTTTCAGGTTTGGATGCAGGGTGTTGTAGTTGTTCTGTGTTAACAGTAAGGGAACTAGGGGTAGAGGCCATATTTGTTCCCGAGACATGCTCCTCAGTAATGGGTACCAATGTTGCCTTGGCCAGTCCGGAGCTATCAGGATGATCCTTGGACGGTCCTCTTTGATCTTCAATAGCACCTTGTGCATCAAAGGAAGTGGTGGGAATGCATATGCTGTCAGGTTTTTCCAACTGAAAGATAGGGAGTCCACTTTCCAAGCAAGTGGGTGGTACATCCTTGTGCAGAATTTCTTCAGTTGGTGATTGCGTGGGGATGCAAATAAGTCTATTTCTGGTAGTCCCCATTTTCTTGTAATGGTTTTGAAGATGTCCAGATGCAGCATCCATTCGTGGCCATCCGTGGTAGTTCTGCTTAGTATGTCTGCCAGAATGTTTTCTTTTCCTGGCACAAAAATTGCTTGTAACTGAATGTTGAAGCTCAGGGCCACATTCCAGAGGTCCATTGCCATCCGGCATAGAGAATGTGTGCCTCCCTGTTTGTTGATGTACCACATAACTGTGGTGTTGTCTGTCCTTATCAACAGTTGACCTTGTCGAAGAAGTGGTCTGAATGTCTGAATTGCCAGTTTTACTGCCAGCATTTCCTTTTGATTTATGTGTAGGTGCAGTTGGTCTTGAGTCCATAAGCCTTGTATGCACTTGTCCAGCATGTGCGCCCCCCAACCGAGGTCTGAGGCGTCCGTTGTGATGGTCTGGCTTGGTTGAGTGCTGTGGAAGGGCAGTCCTTTGTTTGATTGACAGGCCTGAGCCCACCATTGGAATTCTTGCTTCAGGCATGGGATTATTGGAATTTGGGTTTCTAGGCTGTGCTTGTGCTGAGACCATAAATTCCTTAGGTACCACTGTAACTTTCTCATATGCAGTCTGGCATGTGGAACCAATATTATGCAGGATGCCATGAAACCCAAGGCTTGCAGGACTTTTCTTGCTGTTAGCTGGTTCTTCTTTGTTAATGCCAAGAAGTAGAGAGGTAGTTGCTCCTGTTTTTCTACTGTTAGGAATGCCATTTGTTTTGATGTGTCCAGTTCTGCACCCAAAAAGGTTATCCTTTGGGATGGTATCAGCCTTGACTTTTTTATATTGACTGTGTATCCCAGAGCTTGCAGTAGATAAATGACCCTTTTCAAGTCTTCTGCTAGCTTGTTTTTGTTGTCCGCTTGCAACAGGCAGTCGTCCAGGTAAGGGTAGATTTGGATTCCCTGAAGCCTGCAATGAGCAATTACTGATGCCAGGCATTTCGTGAACACTCTGATAGATAAGCCAAAGGGCAATGCTGAAAATTGATAATGCTCTGATCCTGCAAGAAATCTGAGGTATCTTCTGCAATTTGGTCGTATGGGGACGTGCAGGTATGCCTCCTTGAGATCTAGAGTTACCAGCCAAGACTCCTTGCCCAACATGGGAAGAAGTTGCTGTAAAGTCAGCATTTTGAATTTTGGGACAATGAGGTATGTGTTTAAAGCGGACAGATCGAGAATAGGTCTCCATTGGTTTTCTTTTCTTGGTACCAGGAGGAGCCTGGAGTAAAATCCTTGTTCTTGCTCCATAGATGGTACCTTTTCTACAGCTCTCATCCTTAGTAAGTGAGTTATTTGTTTTAGAGCTTCTGCCTTTTGATTTGGAGGAAGGTTTGGCATTCCTCTCTTCTTTGGTAGAGTATGGAAGTGAAACCTGTAACCTTGGTCTATTGTCTGCAAAATCCACTTGTCTCCTGTGATGTAATGCCAGTTTACTGAAAATAAGGCTAGTTTCCCGCCTAAGGGTGCTTCTAGTTGTTCCCTGGTAGGCGGTGCCAGAGCCAAGTCACTGTGATTGTCCTGTAGTAGTGGTGGCGGCTGTATCTGTGGCTGTACCTCGCTGGCTGTTAGCCTGCCACTGACGTCCCCTGTAGGCACCTCTGGATTGACCTCTGCCTCTTGAGCGCCTATTCCTGCCTCTCTGAGCTCTGGAGGTGTCTGGAAAGGACCAATTCTTGGAGGGCCAATTCCTGCTAAACCTTGGAGGTTGGACCTGTAAGAAATCTTTGACTGTCTGGACCGATTTTGCCTTCTCTTCCATCTTCTTCAGCACCTGTTGTGCAGGAGAGCCAAACAAATTGATCTTGTCCATGGGAGCATCTAGTAGCTTTGATTTGACATGGTCTGGTAAGGCCTGCTCTTTTAACCATGCATGTCTTCTGATCACTGTGCCAGTCATAGCTGATCTAAAGGAAGCCTCCAGTGCATCATAGCCGCATTTTAAGGAATGATTACTGACCTGCTGAATGTTATGCACCATTTCCTGAACAGATTTTTTGTCTAATGGTTCATCTGAGGACAGCTGTTTAGTTAATTGGTCTAACATAAATTCTTGATACTGGATCATGTGGAATTGACAGTTCAAGGCCCTAGCTGAAAGAGTAGCAGAAGTGTAAACTTTTTTACCCCATCTCTCTAAGGCCCTGGATTCCCTTTCAGAGGGGAGGGGTTTTTGGCAGAGGTAGCTGCTACCGCCTTAGGTCCCTGGGAGATAGTTTCGGGATCTGCAAAAGGAGCCTTATACAAATGATAATGTGTGTCCGGGACCCTGTAGTACCTATCGGGCTTAGCAGGGGCCGGAGGAAGTGAATCAGGAGCAGTACAAGCATCATTAAATGCATCATCCACAACAGTCAGAACTGGAGGGATGGCTAAAGGCCTATGCTGTGGTAAATGCAGAAAGGTTCTAAGCCTTTTTCTAGAGTCTGAAAAATCCTGGCCCTGCCACTGAAATTGTTTCCTCATAGCATGCAAGGTTTCCCCAAAGGAAAATTCCTCAGGCGGAGAGGCAGAAGGAATGGACTCTTCAGCATCAGAGTCTTCATAAGGGGAGAAAGGACCCTCTGGAGGGTTTGAATTATCTGAATCATCAGAGGAGTCATCTGTAGAAACTGGCTCAGGGGGCTCTGCTCTAGGCCTCTTCTCTGGAGGTGGGTGAGAAGCCCTGTCTGGGTGAGGCTGGGATCCCCGGATCAAAGAAATGAGATCCTCTGCTAGACTAAGCATTTGTGAACTAGAGCTAGGCCTGTGAGAGGGGTCTTAGCAGGCACAGTTTTGGTAGATTTAGCTGCTTTAGCCCTGGCAAAGGCCTTAATCGACATGGTTGCAGGTGGCCTAGCAGCTCCACGTGCAGGGGTTGAAATATCCAAGGGGATAGTATCAGATAAATCCTGGGAACCTGCAAGAGCAGGTGGGATTTCAGTAGCCGATTCCACCAGGTTGGATGAGGCCACGGTAGGAGGTAAGCTTCGGCTGAAGGAAGAACATGAGCTCGGTTTCAGCGAAACCGAGACACTAGCGGTTGGCTTAACCGCGTTTTGGCGAAACCGCGGACATGAGTGTCGGTCCTTTTCCTGCGCTTTTAGATATTTGTGTAGTCGGAGGATCCGGCGGCATAATGTAAGCAAAAGCGAGCCAAAACTCCTCAGCAATTCCGACCCGGCGTCTCAGCGTCCGTCGGTTAAAAGAAGCACAGGCTAGACAAGCTGCTACGTCGTGGTCTGGGCCTAAACAAGGTAAGCAGTAAGAGTGGAAATCTTTATGAGGTATTTGTTTCCCACAAGTTAAACAGTTATTCACTTTTTCTGACATCGGCTGAGGCAAGAAAGAGTCCCCAACGGGGTACTTAGCTTTTTAGAAGTCTTCGGTAGTAGTAGAAGTATTCGGTAGTAGTAATCTCTGGTTCTGACCGACCGGCACTTGCGAACAGCTTCTGCTTCGGGCACCACGCGGCAAGAAAGACTGAGGAAAATGGCGTCGGCTGATGCCTTTATACCCGAAGAACTGCAGCTGTGACGTCGGGTGAAGTGCGACCCCAGCCGAGGCCAGACCCAGACTTTGGAATCCGGCCGACCGAAGGGCTGCCTGACGACAGGACAACCCATTTGTAAGGACTGCAGATGCATCCTTGAAGGACATCTTCTCAAAAACCGACTTCACACTTCTTAAGACTGGTGTGGTTTCTTTCAAGGCCCCCGAGCCAGCGGAAACCATTACTCAAGCCGCTGAATCACTTACAAATGCCTTCTACCAGCACCTCCAGGACTGCATGGATCAGGCAATCCCAAACAAAACAAAGACTCTTTCCACCAAAGGCAAGCGCCCAGTCTGGTGGACCCCAGCCATAAACAAGCTCTACAATAAAAGGAGAAAGCTACTACAAGATAGAGCAAAATCCTTAAAAGGGAAGACACCCTTGATCATTATAAGTAAAAAAACTACGATCACTCATAAAATCATCCAAGGCAAATTTTGAGAGAAAAGTCGCTAAGGACTCAAAAGACAATCATAAGGCCTTTTTAGCTATGTTAGAAACCTGGGAGGAAACTCCCAGATATGCTCAGAATTAGTTCAAAATGATGTAAAAATCACTGAACCAACAGACATTGCCAACATACTGGCTGACAGGTTCAGTGCAAATTCCTCCCCCCCAAAAGGAGAGATATCTATACCAGCGGATTGTAGCCCCCCAAACATCTCAAATGCTCAGGTGAAAACTGCTCTCTCCAAGGCTAAAAACACAGCATCTATGGGACCAGTTGGTGTCCCCGGTTGTGTGCTCCACAAACTCAATGAGGAATTAAACCCGCAGTTAGGGCAGCTGTTTAATCTTAGCCTCACCTCAGGATACGTACCCAAGGAGTGGCGTACGGCAATTGTGGTCCCACTTCACAAAGGCGGTGCCTCCACTGACCCTGGAAATTACCGCCCCTTCAGTTTAACAAGCCTGGTCTGCAAAGCTATGGAGAGGATCATAATGGAACTCATAAATAAAGACATAGGGGACTTACAGACATTGGATCCAACCCAGTTTGGCTTTGTCAAGGGCAGATCATGCCTTTTAAACTTGGTTGACTTTTTCGAAACAGTCACCAAGGCCATTGATGACGGCAAGGCAGTCCACACAGCCTACCTTGACCTTGCAAAAGCTTTTGACACAATACCCCACTCGGGTATCATTGAAAAACTCACCAGCTTAAATGTAAACCCAAACGTCACAAGATGGGTTGCAAACTGGCTAAGTGACAGAACCCACAGGGTCAGAGTTGCTGGCGCCATGTCATACTCCAAGCCGGTCACAAGTGGTGTCCCACAGGGCTCAGTTCTGGACCCCCTCTTGTTCGGCATCTACTTTTCAGAAGTACAGGCAAACACAGGAGGATTATGGCTGACAAAGTTTGCAGATGACTGCAAGCTGGGCGCCATAGTTGAAAACACATCAGACACAGATATCCTTCAGAAGGGTCTCATAGAAACGGATAACTGGTGCCAGAGCCATGGCCTAAAGTTAAACGCCAAAAAATGCATAGTCATACCCTTCGGGAAATTAGAAGTTATGTACTTACCATAACATTCCATCTGAGTAGGTGGATTCATTTGTCTGCAACCTGTGGGTATGGATCCGATATCGGATCCGAACCGGCATGGTTTATCCAGCTATGGATCCGAGCTCCTAGCTCCTCCCCTCACCCATAATGCCCTGCTCTCCCTAAATGACCTCAGATCGAGTTTGCCCTGCACCAACTACCCTAACTAAAAGTTAACACACCCAATGCAGGAACTGACAAGGCCAGGGGGATAGGAGGGCGGGATGGTTGCAGACAAATTAATCCACCTACTCAGATGGAACGTTATGGTAAGTACATAACTTCTAAATCTGAAGTAGGAGATTCATTTGTCAGCAACCTGTGGGACAGAGTCCCCAGCTACCTGAATCTTGGGTGGCCATCATGGAAGAATATTCCGGAGCACCGCGGAGCCAAAGGATGCTCTACCTCTAGACGTGATGTCCAGCTTGTAATGAGAAATAAAGGTATGAGATGAAGCCCAAGTGGCTGCTCAGCAAATGTCATCCAGAGGAACCCTAGACTTAAAGGCCGCTGAAGTAGAGACAGACCGGGTCGAATGAGCATGGACTCCCTCCGGTGCGGGCCTCCCAGAAGCTTGGTACGCTAACAGAATACACTGAGAAATCCAGCGTGACAAAGAAACTTTGGAAATTGGTTTACCCAGATTGAATTTGGCAAAGGAAATGAACAATTGGTCGGATTGCCTATGACCAGTTGTTCTGTGAAGATAAAAACAAAGCTGCCTGTGAACATCCAAGGAATGCAGCTTGTATTCACCTTTGTTTTGATAGTTAGGAAAGAAAACAGGGAAGTTGATGGACTAATTAATGTTAGCTTCCGAAGCTACCTTAGGAAGAAAGGAGGGATTGATCCTGAGGCACACCCGGTCCGGATGGAAGATCAAATAAGGCAGTTTCATGGACAGGGCCTGAAGTTCAGAAACTCTCTTAGCCGAAGTAATGGCTACTAAAAAACAGTCTTAAGAGACAAGAATTTAAGATCTACTGTGCGAGGCTCAAGGGGAGCGGTCAAGGCCTGAAGTACCAAGGAAAGATCCCACTGGGGAACCGTTTCTTTGACAGGGGGTCTGAGCAAAACGGTGCCTTTTAAGAAGATTTTGCATAACTTAGCTGACATAACAGGCTGAGAGTCATGACCAACATGGTAATGAGAAATGGCCGCTAGCTGAACTTTGACCGTGGAACTACTGGCGCCATGATTAAAGAGAGTAGTAAGGAAGTCTAGAACCAAAGGAAGGGGAACCGTGAAGGGATCTAGACCTTGCCGCTCCGCCCAAATGGAGAAACGCTTCCATTTACTGCGGAAAATTTTCCTGGTAGAGGGCTTGTGGCCCGCTACCAGAATGGCCTTAACTGGGGACGAGATACCGGGAGTCCTGATTAGGAGTGGAATTGGAGCAGCCAAGCAGTCAACTTCAGGTTGTCCAGGTTCGGAGTTGGTAGGTTCGATGGGTGTGATATCAGATCCGGAATGGGATCTAGAATCCAAGGTGGATTCACAATGAGACCTTACGTAAGGGAACCAGATCTGTCGAGGCCAGAATGGGGCAATGAGGATCATTCCGCACCCCAACCGAGAGGCTATCTGAAGAACTTGGAGCATCAGAGGCAGAGGGGGGTATGCGTAAAGAAGACCGGGAGGTCAAGCATGCACCAGAGCGTCTGTCGGGGAATCCCCTGGAGGGGGGATTAGAGCGAAAAAATTGTCGCACTTGGCGTTTAAGGGAGAAGCAGCGAGATCGCAACAGGGAGTCCCCCACTGTGCGAAGATACGTTTCGCTACTTGAGCACTGACAGACCACTCGTACAGGGAGAGAATGGTGCGACTGAGCTTGTCCGCTAGGATGTTGGACCGACCCAGAATATGCGTTGCGATGAGAAAGCGGTTGGTGGAGATTGCCCATTCCCACACTCTCATGGCTTCTCGACATAAAGGGTAAGACCTGGTTCCCCCCTGTTTGTTGATGTACCAGACCACCGACATGTTGTCTGACTGAATCGCAATTGTTCCCAGGGGAAGGAGGGCTTGAAGTGCTTGCAACGCCAAGAGCACCGCCCTCATTTCCAGAACATTGATATGCAGGGAGGTCTCTGAATCGCTCCACGTGCCATGGACCGTCCGGCCCGCAAAATGCCCCCCCCACCCGAGGCGGGAAGCGTCCGTGGTCACCGTGGCGAGAGGGGGAGATGCACAAAAAGGGCGGTCTCTGTGGAGATCCGGGGAATGGAGCCACAAGAGAGACCGCTTGCAAGCCTTGCTGATTGCAATGGGGTGATGTAGGGGGAGAGAGAGAAATGACCATTGCACCTGAAGTGCCCACTGATGCACTCGCATGTTCAAGCGGGCGAGCAGAAGAAGAGTAATCGCTGCCGCCATAGACCCTAGTGCCCTCAGGACCAATTCCGCAGGAGCTGAGCTGGAGTGAAGGATGGCCCGCACCTGGAGTCGCAGATTCCGAACTCTGTCGGTTGTGAGAAAGGCTCTTAAATTTCTCGTGTCTAACCTGGCCCCTATAAATTCTATTATCTGAGTAGGGACCAGGTTGGACTTTTCTATGTTTACCGTGATGCCCAGCCGGGGAGCTAGACGAAGAAAAGAGTCTCTTGCCAAGGATAGTAGATGCCTTGTTGGGGCGGTGAGAAGCCAGTCGTCCAGGTACGGAAAGACCTGCACCCCCTGAAGCCTCAGGTGGGCCGCAACCACTGCTAATACTTTGGTGAACACCCTGGGGGCTGTGGTGAGACCAAAGGGAAGGACCCTGAACTGGTAGTGACTGGCTCCCAGCCGGAAGCGAAGAAACCTCCTGGATTGTCTGTCCATTAGAATGTGGTAGTACGCATCCTTGAGGTCTATAGAGCACATCCAGTAATTCTCCCCTAGAAGGGGAAGGATGGATTGTAGAGTGACCATCCGGAACTTCTCCTTGGGAACTGCCAGGTTCAATAGGGACAGGTCCAGAATGGGTCTTAGGTCCCCCGTCTTTTTTGGCACTAAAAAGAACCTGGAGTAGAACCCTGATCCGATCTGGTCTGGGGGGACGGGCTGGATGGCTCTTTTTCTTAGCAGATGGCCAATTTCTGCTGAAGCGGCCTCCCTTTGATCGGGTGGAACATCGGGGAGGATTTTGAATCTTGGGACATGAAGAAAGTGGATTTTGTAACCTCTGGATATGATCTGGAGTACCCAGTGGTCCGATGTAATGGACTCCCATGCCGCTAGGTGCTCCGTCCCCGACTGCCTCCAGAGTGGAGCAGTCGGGCAACCCCTCAGGGTTGCTGCGTGGGCCTTTCAGAGAAAGGTTCTCTGGACCCAAAGTTCCTGGGAGCCCCTCTGCCCCTAGGGCGGCGTCCTCCCTGTCCTCCTCTGCCGCTGAAGGACTGGTTGTCTGGAGCAGGTTGGGATTGCTGCGACTTCCGGAACCACAACTTCTTCTGGCCCTTTTGGTTCCTAGAGTAGGACCTCTGGGGCACAGAGAAGCGGACTCTGACAGCAGACAGCATCTTCCCGTCCTTCTCGCTCTGAACCAAGGTGTCGCGAACCGTCTTGCCAAGAAGGGCAGAACCGTCAAAGGGGGTGTTCGCGAATGACGCCTTGAAGGGCTCTGTGAAATCGCAATGGCGGAGCCAGGCCTGGCGTCTTGTGACTAGGCCTACTCCTGCAGCTCTAGCGGCTCCCTCGGTAGCATGGGAAAGTAACCGCATTGAGGTGTTGGTCACGGAACGAAGAGTGGCCATACGGGTGGAGTGCAAAAGTTTGTCCTCCTCCGACATGGACTCTGGGGGGGATGCAGCGTATTCCTTGATAAGATCGCGCTGCATCCTAATGACATGTGCCAAATAGTTGAGCGCCCTCACTGAGAAGGTCGCTGAACTAAACATTCGCTTCCCCAAGCGGTCCATCATCCGAGACTCCTTGCTCGGGGGATGGACTGAGGGACTCTCCTGAGCGAGTTCCCTCTTAGTGGCTGCTGCCGACAACATGGCATCTACCGGGGGTCCCTTGCTCCAGTGGGCACGGTCAGCAGGGGGGCTAAGGATCCTGTCCGGCCTCTTGGGGATTGGCTCCACGGTGTCCGGTTCCTTCCACGCCCTGGTGGTAATAAGGTCCACCAGGGGGTCGGCAGGAGGGGACACCCAAGAGGTAGATGGGCCCGCTTCAAACGCCTCCAAGAACACGGACTCGTCCGAGGAAGACTTTGGGGCAGACCACCCACCTCTTATCCGCAACATTTCCATGATGTCTCCAAAGGAGACATCCTCAGGGGGTGATCTTGGGGAGCCTTCCCCTTCCTCCAAGTCAGTGTCTTCAGTTAAAGACTCGGGGGAGTCTATGTGCCTCCTCTTACACGTATGCTTGCGAGGTGCTTCCTCGGGGAGGGGCTGTCCGAGGAGCCCTCGCCAGCAATGTCCAGATCCAAGGGAACTGCTTGCGGCAATGAAGCGGACTGTCCCAGTGGCCGGGTGATGGAAGCCTGGCCCAGAGCAGATGGAGTGCGGGACGGAGCCAAAGCAAGGGCCAGGGATCCGGATGCCCTCAACAGAGCCCTCTCCACTACATCAAAAGCCGAGGGGGAGCCAGCCTCGACAATAGGATCCGAAATTCGGCTCCCCCTCGGATCCGATGAATGGATCGGAGCCGGCGCCGAGCCCCTCGGATCTGAGGGAACAGTGCGCTCCGACAGGGACAGCGCCGAAGGCACACTGAGTCCCTCGGATCCGAAGCTCGGGCCAAGGCTCAGAGAGGTCGGATCCGACAAACTCGAGGGCAGGGTCGGATCCGAAGTACCCAGTACTGTCGGTGCCGACCCACCCCCGGCTATGAGGTTGCCCGACTACGAGCACTCCGAACCCGGGTAGCGGGTCGGAGAAGGAGCTATGGGCTTGAAAAATGGGGTCGAGCTCCCCCCCAGAGGGGGGGGGGGGAGGCAGGAGCACTCCCATCTGCATCTGGGCCTGGATGAACCTTTGCATCATCCAGTCCAGATCAGCATCGGAGAGGCTGTAGGTAGACCTCGACGAGGCTACCGAGGTAGGCCTAGAATGCCGCCTCGATAGCCTCGACGGAGGTCGGGTCTCCTCATCCTCAGGCCCCGGTGAAAAACAAGGGGACTGGAGCTGAGGAGGAGGAGATCCAGCAGCCAAAGAGGCCGGAGGAGAAGCCCGCTTAGCCGGCAGGGCCGAGACGGAGGACTCGGCCCGCCGCTTGTGGTGCTTCTCTCTCCAGTCCTTCTTCCTGGCTTCCCTCTCCTCCGAACCCGTAGAGGGAGTTTGAATCCCGGGAGGAGGAGGGGGAGCAGGCAAGGCAGGAACTGCCGGAGCAGTAACTACCAACGGGGCAGGGGCCGAAGCAGAGTCCAGGGGCAAGAGTCCCGCCAAGACCAGCTTCGACCTCCGCTCCTTCAATGCCCTGGGGTTGAACCCTGCACAGATTGAACACCCAGAAGTGAGGTGTTCAACCCCAAGACATCGAACGCACCGAGTGTGGCCATCAGCAGGGGAAAGCTTATGGCCACACTCGGAGCATTTAGAGAAAATAGGCTTTGGGGCCTCAGACATACTTTTTTTTTTTTTTTTTTTTAATCAACAAAAAAGTAAAGTAAAGTACTGAAAATTACACACTCACACAAGGCCCCAAAGACAACTCACACACACTACTACGCACCAGCGAGGGGAGGGTAACAAAAGGTAAGTAAGTTAAACTCAAAAAAGATAAATTAGATAGGGAACCTAAAACTTTCACACAGTTTTAAAATTTAAACTATCAAAATCTAATTTTAAACCAGAAAAATATCACTTAGCTCAGGAGCTCAAGAAAATCCAGCTGTCACCATGCACGGCAAACTAGATCTGAGGTCATTTAGGGAGAGCAGGGCATTATGGGTGAGGGGAGGAGCTAGGAGCTCGGATCCATAGCTGGATAAACCATGCCGGTTCGGATCCGATATCGGATCCATACCCACAGGTTGCTGACAAATGAATCTCCTACTTCAGATAACAAGGTTACCCCTAGCTACCATATAGGTGGCAATCCACTAAGCACAGAAGAGGTTATCAGGGATCTGGGGACCCAGGTTGACAGTAACCTTTCGTTTGACACTCACGTTGCCAAAGTAGTTAGGAAGACCTTCTACATTGCCCACCTGATCATGAAGGGATTCACATCTAGATCAAGGGAGGTCATTGTTCCCCTGTACTCATCACTCATCAGACCAATGATAGAGTACAATGCCCCATTCGGAATGTATCTTACCCGACACCTGCAGCAATTGGAAAGGCCCCAAAAGTTCCTCACCAAAAGGATAAAGGGTCTCAAAAATATGTCTTATGCTGCCCGACTGAAGGAACTCGAGCTCTATTCAGTCACATACCGTCTGCTCAGAGGTGACCTGTGCCTGACATACAAGGCCATGTCCAACCTGGAATTAATGAACATGCTCCACCTCAAAAAATCCAAATCCATCAGAACTACAAGAGCAAGAGACTTAAACCTTAACACGGTTATAAATAGGAAGTGCTGGAGGGACAGATTCATCACCCAGAGACTCCCTATGCTGTGGAACAAAATCCCGGTACATGTGAGGCAGAGCACCTCGCTGGCTTTGTTCAAGAGAAATCTTGACCAATGGATGGGAGATCACAGGTTTACCCCAGGGATCACCTCAGTGTCACTGCTGGACAGAGGCACGGCAAACTAATGGGCATAGTATCCTTCAAACTTAAGGGGTGGTGAAAGCCACAAAACTTTGGGCTAGGCTTATAAATGCCCTAGGGCAGATAGCCTAGTATGAACCTATGAACCTTCTGGTGAGCAGTACAGGCCTAGGTAGACCAACCTGCTTTGTCAGTGGGAAGCTGTTACAGAAAATATGCATAACACACTGCATACTGCATATTAGTCCCCCCCCCTTGTCTTTTTGGTGTGTGTGTGTGTGTGTGTGTGTGTGTGTGTGTGTGTGTGTGTGTGTGTGTGTGTGTGTGTGTGTGTGTGTGTGTGTGTGTGTGTGTGTGTGTGTGTGTGTGTTGTGTTTCCTTCCTCTTATTTCACGGCTTCATTACACATAGGATGAACTTGGTGCACAGTGGCAGTAGAGCAAGAATAGAAAAGTACAGTTGTGTACACTTACCATAAATGTAGATGTTAGAGGGTATTCACTGTTGCAGTCATCACACTTGGGTTTTGACTGCAGATGCATCCTTGAAGGACATAGTACAGTTTTGTACCTACCATAAATGTAGATGTCCGAACTGGATAGCATCTGCAGTCATAACAAATGGGTTGTCCTGTCGTCTCCTTCTTCCCTCTGAGGAACTGCCTGAGTATGTATTCTCCAAATAGCTAGCTGGGGGTCTCTTATGGTGTATTTGTGAGTATATAAGTACATACATGCTTATTTTTGTGTTTGCCTTCTATCTGAATTTTGGAAACATTGGCATTTATCCAAAATTTAGCCTTCCAAGAGGGCAACTGGCATCTGGGGCAAGAAACACTGAGGAAAATGGCGGCTGATGCCTTTATACCGAAGACCAGCAGAGATGACGCCGGGTGAAGTGTGACATCAGCCGGCCGGACCCAGACTTTGGAATCCGACCGAAGGGCTGCCTGACGACAGGACAACCCATTTGTTATGACTGCAGATGCATCCATGAAGGACATCTCCAGGTTGCAGCTCCCAGGATGTCTCTGGTAGGGACTCTCCTAAGAAATGCTGTAGAGGTTGAGGTAGCCCTAGAGGAATGAGTTCTGATACTCTGTGGGGTAGGTTTTCCATGGTGTTTGTACCAGAAATGGATGCAGTGTGCTATCCATTTGGAAATGGTTTGCTTTGAAATGACTTTGCCCTCTGCCCCTGTAGCAAAGCTCACTAGCAGCTGGACAGGTTTTCTGAAAAGGATTATTTCTGTTAAAGTAGAAACTGAACTGTCTGTGCATGTCCAAGGAGTGCAGAATCCTTTCCCCTTTAATCTGAGGATTGGGGAAAAAGATTGGTAAATGGATAGATTGGTTTAAGGCTACACTGGATACCCACCTTAGTCCCGAGGGAACCCCTGGCAGTATGGAAAATAATGAAGGGTTCCATAGCCATTAGTGCCTGCAACTCAAGACACTCAAGTGATGGCTCGAAGTAAGGCTGTTTTCCAAGAGAGGAATTTTAACTCTGCTGCAGCAGCAGGCTCAAAAGGGGGAAGTGTGAGCTCCTCTAGTACAAAGTTAAGGTCCTAGGCAGGGGTGGGAGCTCTCCTCGGGGGCCTTAAATTGCTAGCTCCTCTCAGGAACTGTTTGATGACAGGCTGAGAAAATAGAGGTGATTCAGTACTGTAATGAACTGAGATGGCAGAGGCATGAATTTTAACAGATGAGAAGGATAGGCCTTTGTGGAGTAACTCTGCTAGGTAATCCAGGATTTGAGGTAAGGCGGGCACAGCTGTGTCCTTTCCTTGAGATTGGCTCAAAGAACAATATCTTTTCCACTTTTCTGAATAGGATTTCCTAGTACTAGGCCTTCTAGCCTCAAGAATGACGTCCATCACCAGTTTGCTGAGGGTTGCTGGTGGTGTATTCAGGGGATAAGCCAGGCTACAAGGTTCAGGGTTTGCAGCTGCGGATGCAAAATCTGTCCCTCCTGCTGGGGACAGCAGGGAGGGGGTCTGAAGTAAGTGCCAGGGTGGCACTATCAGGCTGCATAGGAGTGGGTACCAGTGCTGGCGTGGCCTGTCTGGAGCAATAAGGATTGTCCTTGGCCCGTCCTGTTTGATCTTGAGTAGTACTTTTAAGAGGAGGGGCAGAGGGGAAAATACATAAATTGAGAGGTTTTCCCATGTAAAAGATAGGGTATCCACTTTCCACTCTTTGCTGTGGGGATTTCTGGTGCAAAATTTGCTCAATTGATGGTTTTGGGGGGAGGCAAAGAGATCCACCTCTGGAGTCTCCCACTTGTGGATTAGAAGTTTGAATGAGTTGGGTTCCAGCATCCACTCATGTGGGTCCAGTAGATATAGCTTAAGTTGTCTGCCAGTGAATTTTGCTTGCTTGGCAAGAACTGAGCTTGCAGGTGCACTTGGTTGCTCATGGCTGTGTTCCACACGGCCACGGCTAACCTGCAGAGTGGG
This sequence comes from Protopterus annectens, assembly GCF_019279795.1. Taxonomy (NCBI): domain Eukaryota; kingdom Metazoa; phylum Chordata; order Ceratodontiformes; family Protopteridae; genus Protopterus; species Protopterus annectens. The sequence continues at coordinate 842,417,700 of NC_056743.1, forward strand.
TAGAAATGAGTTCCCCCCTGCTTGTTTATGTACCACATACCTGTGGTGTTGTCTGTATTTATCAGGAATTGTCCTGGAAGGATAAGCTATTTGAAGGCTGTCAGAGCATTCTGTACAGCTAACATTTCGTTTTGATTGATAAGCAGGGGAATTTGTCCTGGGCTCCATTTGTCTTGAATGCATTTGCCTGCCATGTGAGCCCCCCACTCATAGTCTGATGCGTCTGTTTCAGGGTTTGGGTGGCGAAGGGTTGAGTGAAGTCCCTTGTTGTGGTTGCATGTCTCTGCCCACCAAAGGAACTCTGCCCTTAGACAAGGAATAATAGGAATCAGTGTTTCCAGGTCCTGAGAATGTGGACACCTGAGACTTTTTTAAGTACCACTGAAGTTTCCTCATATGTAGTCTAGCATATGGAATTAGCAGAATGCATGAGGCCATGAGCCCTAGGGCTCGCAGTATTTTTCTTGCAGATAGCTGGGTTTTAGTGGCCATTAGTTTTTAGTAGCTTGTCAAATAAACCTGTTTTTCTGGTGTTAGGAATGCCATCTGGGAAGTTGTGTTCAAGCTTGCTCCCAGGAATACAATCTTTTGGCTGGGCACCAGTTGTGATTTCTTTTCGTTGATGGTGTACTCCAGAGAAGTTACAAGTCTCTTTACAAATGCCAGGTGCTGAAGTAGCAATCCCTGACTGTCCACCTTAATCAGGCAATCGTCCAAGTATGGGTAAATTTGAATATTTCTCTGCCTGCAGTGTGCAATGGCTGGAGCCAGGCATTTTGTGAATACCCTGGGTGCAGTAGATAAGCCAAAGTGAAGTGCAGAGAACTGATGGTGCATACAGCCTGCCCTGTAACATAGATATTTCTTGCAAGATTCCTTTATGGGGATGTGCAGATAAGCTTCTTTTAGGTCTATGGTGACTATACAGGTGTCCTTGGCTAGCCCAGGAAGAAGCTGTTGCAGAGTCAGCATTTTGAATTTTGGGACCACCAAGAAGTATTGAGAATTGACAGATCTAAGATAGGGCGTCAAGAGCTCTATTTTCTGGGCACCAGGAACAGTCTGGAGTAGAAACCAAGTACTTGCTTTCGAGTCTCGGCCCACTGGTTTGGAGGAGGGTCTGGCAACCCGCTTCAGGTTGGCAGTGAGTGGAAGTGGAATCTGTATCCCTGGGATATCCCATCGGTTCTGGGTAATGGACATCCAGTTTTTTGCATGCAGGGCGAGTTTTCCTCCTAGGGGTGGAAGTACTTGGGCTTTGCTGGGAAGCAAGATAGACAAGTCATTGTGAACTTTTTCCATAAGTGAGTGGCTTACCACTCCCTGTTTTAGAGGAGGGAGCGCTCCATTGTTTAGATCTCTGCATACCCTGAGACTGTTGTTTTGGTGGCCGTTGCCCCTGGGTTTGGACTGAGAATGTCTGGGAGGGACTGGAAAGGACCAGTTTTTAGAAGGCCAATGCCTACTGAATCTAGCTGGCTGCACCTGTAAGAAATCTTACAGTTTGCATAGATTTAGCTTTTTCCTCTATCTTTTTAAGAACTTTTGCTTTTGCGCCAAACACATTTTCCAGGTTTAATGGAGCATCTAGTAATTTTGCTTTGACATGGTCTGGCATGATTTTCTCCTTCAGCCAAGCATGCTTTCTCAGTACAGACCAAGTGATAGCAGCCCTGCAAGATGCTTCTAAGGCATCAAAACCACACTTCAAAGTATGTTTACTAACTTGGTTTGCAGACTGCATTAACTCTTATAATTTTTTATTTTCTGCACAATCTGGAATCCACAACATTTTTTGTTTAATTAGTTCCATAATATGCTGCTGGTACTTCAACATGTGAAACTGGCAATTCAAAGCCCTGATGGCAAGAGTTGCAGAGGTATATACCTTCTTACCCCATCTGTCTAAAACTCTAGAATCCCTGTCCGAAGGGGTAGGGTTTTTGGCTGTAGTAGCCTTAATGCCTTTACGTCCCTGGGAAATAGTCTCTGGATCTGTAGTAGGATTCTTAAAGAGAAATTTGTGAGAGTCAGGTACTCTGTAGTACCTGTCAGGCTTCCTAGGAGCTGGTGGTAAAGTATCAGGAGTAAGACTGGATTCCATGAAGACATCATCTACAATCTCCAGGACAGGGGGTATAGCTAGAGGCCTGTGCTGAGACAAGTCTAAAAATTCTCTGAGTCTCTTTTTGGACTGAGGGTAGTCCTGGCATTCTCAGTGGAAATGCTCTCAAAGTATGCAAGGTTTCACCAAAAGAAAAGTCCTCTGGATGGGAGGCAGAGGGTATGGAATCCTCTGCATCTGAATCTTCTAGGTAGATAAGGGTACGTCCTGGTAATCAGAGGGATCAGAGTCATCGGACTCATGGTCTGTAGAATCAGAAGGAAACTCAATTCTTTGTCTTTTAAAGGGGGAAGGCTGGCTTCCCCTAATTAAAGTTATAAGGTCTTCTGCCATTCTAAGCATTTGTTTCTGTGGCAAGGGGGCTTGAGCATGTGCTTTGGTAGTTGGTTTTCTAGGCATAGGTCAAACTCTGGGCCTGAGAAACTCGGTAGTTTTAGTCAAAAACGAAGCTGTCGGTTTAATGCGAACATCAGAAGGTCGGAATACACCCTCAGAAGCCAGTGCTTGCACAGCTGTTCCGGACCCATCCAAGGTAGAGACATCTGCAGGTTTCATAGTCTAAGAAGCATCTCGCGGCATACCGGACTCCAAATGGGTCTCAGCAGAGGCCTGCGAATCTGTAGAACGGGTATCAAGGGCTCAAAAGCGCCTCACTGAGTACCGGCGGACTGGCGACTAGCTTAACTAAAGCGTCGTTGGCAGTTTTGGAGCTATGCGGTCTGTCTCTGTCTTTATCCTTACGTTTTTTTCTGAAGATCGGTAGTCGGATGGCTTATCGAAGCCATTTTGGAATATAGAGAACGAGAGCGAAAGAATTTAGCGACAAAGATAAGCCGACGACAAATAGTTCGGGCATTAAACAAGGTGCAAAACCTACAGCAAAGAACATCGTAGTCTGGACCTAAACAGATGACGCAGTAAGAATGAAAATCTCTGTGAGGTATTTGCTTTCCACAGGGAAGACAATTGTTAACTTTTTCTGACATCGATTAGAGCAAGAAAAAAGGATCCCCAATGGGGTACTTAGCTTTAGAAGACTTCAGGTCTGAAACTCGAAAAATTTAAATTTCAGGTAACGGCCGACCGGCACTTGCCAACTTCTTCAGGCTCCCACGTGGCAAGAAAAGCTGATGTAATGGCGTCGGCTGCATGTTTTATACCCCTGACGACCTGACGTCATGGAAGAAGTGACAGCATCCGACGCGGAAATCCCAAGACTCTGGTATTCGGGTCGACTGAGTGCTACCTGCAGGCAGATAACCCAAGTGTGATGACTGCAACAGTGAAACACGAAGAACATCAGGAGTCCTGTCTCAGAAGCACTAAATCTTTCTGCCAGCAGGGGGATAAGTACACCATGTGCATTACCTCAATGTGCAAATGCATCTATTTGTTACAAGGGAGGAGTCGTCCCCTTTTTCCCTTCCATCTGAAAGTCGGTCTGGAATAGAGGCACAGAACTGACAGCTGGCACCTGGGGCTGCATTAACTGGTGAAACTGGTGCCATGTTACAAGCAGTCACCAGGCCTGCATTTCAGCTAAATGTGATCTGGAGGGCTTATTGGTGATCTTCTTGGTAGCCTCTCAGCAGGGGAATGGCAAAGGCTCCTCTGCTGGAACTGGTGGGATCCACTGTGGTCATCAGGTGTACTGGCTGGTGGCATCTAAGGCGTGCCGGCAGTCGGGTGCCCATCTGGACACTGTACAGTACCTCCTTAAATCGCTGGTAAAGTAATGCAGGTGGCACCAACCACTGGGCTACCAGGGCAGATAACTTGCCCATCACATCAGACAGGGAGATAACTGATGTCTGGGTGAACTATACTCTGTGCTGGTCTAGCATGCCTCCTGCCCTACCTAAGTGCACCCCTTCCATTATACATCATTCCCCATACCTTTCCTTGCAGTCCAACCCTCCCTATTATAAGTTGTCCACTCTATGTCAGTGCACTCCACTGCTGCCCCTCCCTCATATGTCCAATACCTTAATATGTGTCTGCCCTTGCTACTTTCCTCTAATAACTCTACCCTTTCCAAACAAGCCTCACTACATTCACCACCCACCCGTCCTCTTCATACGTACACTGAAGTAATGCCCAAATTTTACTCCTCTCTACTGTCATTCCTTAAAGCTAAACTTGAGGGTTTCCTCTGGACATTATTCCCCTTTTTTTAGCACCTCCCTTCCTTCCCATCTATATTCTGAAAAAATGCCAGTATTATGCTGTGCTAGTCGAATGTAGCCTGCTGACAGTAGCCAAAATGCAGAGATGAGGCTCTCTGTTGTACATGTGACCATGCAAAGCCCTCTGAATGTTTTAATGCGATGGTGAGCATGTGAACTACATTAGCACAACCTCTTGTTTCAGTTCCCTAATGTAACTGCTGCCTGTAATGTTGTTGTATTGCTTTACTATGCAACCTTTTTCTTGGATTAATGTCGCTACACTGGTCTGAATACAAGACTAAGCAGCTGCAAGCCACGTCAAACTATGGAATTCTTTTTTTACTAAATTATGGAATTCTTGAAACTTACTACCCCAGAAGCTTTGCAATATTCCTTCCCATATGTAAAACAAAATAAGCTGGATATCTGCAGAAAGAATATACATGCAACTGCTACTGTGGCAAGAGAAAAAAACATTTAGGCATAATACTAAACTTTATTAGTCCTCTTCTTTTGAGTGCAGCATTTGAGTACTGCTTTACATTATGTTACTCAGCTATACATTTTATCTGACTTATTAAGATTTAGACAACTGTGTCATAACCTGTATTCTATCAAGGAAAATGTTATGTACATCGTTAGAAACATTCCTATGTCTCCAATTCTACATAAATTGTATAGTTATTGCCTATGATAAACCAGTGTTCTAGTAGTTATCTATGTTTAATGCACATTTCAAACATTTTTGCTGTGTCCTGCATAGAGCTAGAAAAGGGTACACAAAGAAAAAGATAAAATATTAGGAACCCAAACAGCACGACTACGGGGGGTGGGGGATGCATATTTAGGCACTTAATTCCACAACACAGGGCAGGAGAACAAAGCCCTGGAAAATTGAGCACACCATAACCAAAGCTAATTAAATCAGAGAAAAAGCATGCTTACTTACACAGAAGTTATCTGCGGAATAATGTTGACACAGGCTGCAAGCTTTTTTGTCACAATCCCACTGCAAAATGTTACCATAAAAGAATATCAGCAGATTCAGCAGCAAATAAATACATAAATGTAAACATAGATAAATACAGAATTTTTTTAAAAGATAGTACAAGACAGTTTTAAAATGCAGAGCTCAAAAGGAGACTAGTTGAAATAAATGAAAGTTATGTACTTACTATAACGAAATATCCTTTCCTTTCATCCCAGTCCTTTCAATGTGACATATGGGTAGTCAAAAGCCCCCGCTCGGATCAGATCTAGACTTAAATGTTTCCAGCCTTGAGCCATTCCAAAATTTTACAGCCCCTAATGCCTTGAGCCTCCCTGATTAGCTCAGAGTTTAGCATCTAAAGCTATGCTCACTTGTACAGCCTTTTATCCAAGAAAACAGGTCTTACTGAGCCTACAGATTGGCAGGGGAGGAAGAGCGAATGGTTGTAGCAGACAGATTGGGATGAAAGTATCAGTCATTTTAGTACGTATGTAAGTTTTATAGCCTGTTCATCCAATCTGACATACAGGTCAGAATCACCAATTATGTGATTCCTGGGTGGCCCCAAGACAGAAGACCTTTCAAGATGGAAGCCTCAAAGGAAACTCTGGCTCTGGAAATAAAGAAAAACTTGTAATGCTTTACAAATGTGTGAGCTAAAAAAAACGTAGCAGCTTGGCACATGTTCTCCAAAGATATAGACTTGAAGAATGCTGCAGAAGTTGCCACAACTCTAGTGGAATAAGCTCTGTTTTTGCAGGGTAAGTTGTTTTATTTATTTATTTTGCAATTTGTAGATGAACCAAATGCAGTCTGACAACCATCTATACAAGAAGATTTTGTATACCTTCTTACCCAATTTGTTTTGTGTAAAGGATAAAAAAAACGTTGCTCATCTTTTCAAAAAATGGCAGTTTTGTGAAGATAAAAATGGAGCTGCTAGTGTACACTGACTGTATGCAAAATATATTCAACTTTGTTTTGGTAGCTTGGGAGAAACATTTGAATATGTATGGCTTGAGAGATGGTCTTAAGAGCTACTTTTGGATCAAAGGAACAGTTGGTCTTCAAGGTAACCCTATTCTTATAGAAAACAATGCAAGCAAGATAAGGCATACAATTCCGATATCCTTTTGGCCAGTGTAACAGCCACTAACAGAACAGTTTTGCAGGAAAGACATTTTAATTCTGCAGAAGGATCCTATTCAAGTGAAGGTTTAGACAACCCTTCTAACACATTATTCAAATACCATGGAGAAGCTAGAACCTTTATGGGAGGCCTCAAATGAAAGGCACCTATAAAAAAACGCTTTGCAAAGCCCTTAAGAAGTCAGAAAACAGTCCTGAAAACTGACATGGGAGGAGGGAAAGGCTGCCAACTGTACTTTAACCATAGAGGAACTCAACCCAGAAGAAAACAAGGATAACTAAAATACCACACATTTTCAACAGACGCCAAAAAGGTTTGTATGTTTGGAAGTTCTACACATATCGAGAACCTTTTCCATTTGTTAAGATAGCTTCTCAGAAATCCTCCACATGTAGAGTTTCAGAGAATGTGAATCTCATCAGCAAGAAGGGATGTGTCCAATACCATCAGTGGAATTGGAGAAGCCAATCTGTTACCTTCAGATTGGGCAAGTCTGGATGAGGTCCCCAAATGGGCAAGTCTGGATGGGGTCCCCAGATGGGTAAGTCTGGATGAGGTCCCCAGATGGGTAAGTCTGGATGAGGTCCCCAGATGGGTGAATGATGAGCTCTGGTAGCAGATTTAAGAGTATGGTCTGAGGAAAGGAAACTGCATCTGTTTGGGCCAATACAAGACAAGGAGGATGACCTTGGCCTTGCACTGAATGGCTTTCTGTATGAATTAGGTCATGAGAGGAACAAGGAGGGTAAGCATAAACTAATTTCCAGAGGCCAAGAATGAGGCAAGTGTCCCTGAGGTTCTGTCCCTTATGAGGGAAACAGCAAAGTAACTGCTGCACTTTGTGTTCTGTGGGGTTGCAGACAGACTACAGCTTAACCCAGTGACTGAAAATCTCCTCTGCAATTGTTAGATTCAGGCACCACTCGTGAGGCAGTAGATTCATGCAGAGTCTGTCTGCTAGGTCACTGAACCTTCACAGAATGTGTGCTGCAGTCAGAAATAAGAGAGAGGCCATCACCCACTGCCATACTCTCATGGCCTTGCTACAAAGTGGATAAGAGCTGGATCTCCCTTGCTTGTTTACATACCAGACTACCATCATACTATCAAGTTTGTATATTTATCACCTCTTGAGGAGCAATTCCTACAAGAGAAGAACCACCCTAATCTCCAGAAAATTTATGTGAAAATAAGCTTCTGGGTTTGGCAAAAAGCCTTGGAATCTTCTCTCTCATAATGGCCCCCCATCCGAGAGAGGATGCATCCATAGTTACAGTTACTGCTGGGGGGTTATCTGAAAAGGCAGATATCAGAATTGACAATGCCATGAGGCCTAAAACTCTCAAGATTAACCACGTGGGATGGGGGGGCTGAGCTAGATGAGTTTTTGTACTGCATTCCTCAAAACGGGAAGTCTGTCCTGTGGAAGAGAGATCAGAGTTATAATGACATCCAAATGGCAACCAAGAATGATTAAACTGAGTGGGAATCTGGTTGGATTTTTCTCCATTTACTAAAATACCTAGGGAAGCATAGACAGTCCCTTGCTTGCTTAGGAAACTCCACTGAAAAGGCAGGCAGGAACCAGTCCTCTAGATAAAGGAAGACTTAGAATCCCTGATGATGTTGATGAACCACTGCTAATGCCATGCATCTAATGAACAACCTCGGGGCTGAGATGAGACCAAAAAGCAGGCCTTTGAATTGGTAATGACTGGCACCTTAACAGAAGCGCTGTAATCAATTGGATTCCTCTTGTATTTTTATGTTAAGGCAAACACAAATGAGATCAAGCACATCCGTTCCTTCTTCCGGAGTCATGGAATTGACTGTAGTGAGACCATTCAAAAGAAAGGCTTTTGTGCATAGTTGTTTATGAAACTTGGGTCACAAATGGGGTTAAGTTCCCCTGTTTTCTACAGAACCAAAACGAAGTGTGACTAAAATTGGTGGGACTTCCTGAATGGCTCTCTTTTGCAGAAGAGAGCATGCCTCTTACTTAGTGGCCTTAGCCTGTCTGAGTGGGACATCTTGCAACAAGGAAAAGGGGAATACGGTATTTTCCAAAAATGGAACTTAATAACCTCTACATATAATCATTCCTACCCATTTGTATAGTTGGATAGTGAACTAGACGTGTGGGTAGAGGAATGTACCCCAGACTGCCTCCAGAGGAGCGCAGTCAGGTAACCCTGCAGGGATTCTGAGGGAAATTGTTGGAGAAAGGTCCTCAGAAACCCTGGCTCTGCAGACCTCCCTGGACTATGGGCTTGCATCCGCTGCACTGGTCACCTATCAGAAGGTGTCAAACTGGTGCTTAGTGTTACAAAACCATTGTGAGCAAGGCCTCTTTTGATTCCTATTAAAGTGGATTGAGGGGTCTTGAACTTCACTTCTACTGCACAGGGAGTCTTGCTGTCCTGCTCGCTCTTCTGCATCCTTTCTTTTACACTGGAACTAAACAAGGTAGCTCCTTCGAAGAAAGCATTTGGGAAGGGTGTTTTAAAGAATGTCTGCAAAACCACACAAATGCAGGCATATTTAACATATCGCTATTCTCCCTCCAGCTGCTCTTACTGCCCCATCCACCATATTATGCAATAGGCAGATGGAGAGATTGGTGTTTCTGCGACTAGTGTAATGAGATTCTTCAAAGTGGCTAATGCTTGTTGAGAGACCCTTCTAGAATCCTAGATGTGTGGTGTAGTATATGGCCCAGATTGCAAAGGAGCCAGAAGCAAACGGGCGCTCTCGCCCAATCTAGCTTTTGCCAGGGATTCCTTGTTGAGCAGATAGATGAATAGCTTTCAAACACCTCTTTTTTGGTGGCTGCCACAAATTATTATGTAATCTACCAGGGGTATTTTAGCCCAAAAGGGTTTATCTTTAGGGGGCATATAATTTTGTCAAGCTTCCTTGGGACAGACTTCCAGGTGGCTGGGTCCTACCAAGACTTCACCATTAACTGCACCAGTTTGTCAGAGGGATGGACCACCCAGGATGTAGAAGGTGGTTGCTCTTGTATGCCTCAAACAATACCTCTGTTTTGAGAGGGAGGTTCATTTAGCCATGATTTCCTCTGCCTTATGAGTTCCAAGATATCACTGAAAGAGGCGATTTCAGAAGGGGATTTTGGAGAACCCGCTCCATTATCTGAACTGGAATCTAACGTGACCGACTCAGTCAGAGAGGCCAGATACTGCCTCATGTCCTCCTCTTAGGTGGTTCAGATCCTTGTACTGCTCCTTTTTGGCATTTACAATGTCAAAGCCAGTGTCAATGATCTCTAGCTGACTAAAATTGCAGACTGCAAATTATGAGCCTTAAATGAATCCCACACCAACACAAAGCTGGATGGCACAACATTTTAAACAAGAAAAAACTTGGATAGTCAGACTGAGTGGTCTTTTTTCACCTGGTCTTAATGAACACATAATGCTGAAAATTGATTGGTGGGTATATTACCTGCTGACTATGATGTTTTACTATTTAAATATAATTAGTAGACAGTTTGTGTTATACATTGACAAAGGCTCATGGCCAAAACTGGTCTATTGACTGCTTACTGTTTACTGACCTTAATAACAATAAAAGTCAGTTATTACCCCTCTCATGACTGGTGGCCTTTTTTTGCTTTGAGTTTGGTTCCAATACAAAGTCTCCATAAACCCACAGGACACTACTGTCTATGCAGAACTGTTCACAGAAACCTCGTATAAACATGTTAACAGCTGCATAATGGCAGCTGTACCCACCAGGAAGAAGTGCAGAACCAACTAAAAAAAAAAAAAATCCTGGTGGAATCACAAAATCAATAGGCTGTACAACAGAAGGAACAAATTCATGGCAAAAATTAGAAGGTGCAGCACCCAGCAGGATAAAAACACTCCCAAACTAAACAATTTAGAGGACAAAAAGTCTACCAAAGCCAAATTTGAGGTAAATTTGGCCTCCTGGGCCAAGGACAACAAAGTACAGTTTTGTACCTACCATAAATGTAGATGTTCGAAGATCCACATTGCTGCAGTCCTTACACTTGGGTAGTCCGCTGTCCTCGGTCGGCCCGAATATCAAAGTATAAGGCTGACGTCGGTCAAGGCGCATTTGACTGACATCAGGACGTCAGGGTACAAATGCGCATGACCGACGTCATACCCTCAGTCTTTTCTTGCCCCAGATGTCAGAAGACCCTAAACATAAAGGTCAAAACCAAAAGACAGCAAACCACCAACCAACCACCCTAGCACTAACCATATGTACAATATATACAATATACACAATATGTACAACCCAACCCACACAACCACCTCTAACTGCAGAGGGGAAGGAGGGAGGGTAAATTGGACTGCAGCAATGTGGATCTTCGAACATCTACATTTATGGTAGGTACAAAACTGTACTATGTTCTTCATCTCACATTGCTGCAGTCCTTACACTTGGGTAGAATCCCAAAGCAGAGGTAAGGGAGGATGGCTAACTACAAAGAAGCAGGGGCTGCCAAAATGCCCTGCAAAACAGCAGTGGCAAAACCAGCCCTAGATTTAGAGTAAAGTGGCAGGTGATAATGCCTAGAGAAAGTATGCACTGAACTCCAAGTAGCTGCCTCCAAAATATCCTTGGTTGCCACTCCCTCAAAAAGCTGTTGATGTGGCAGTAGCCCTAGTGGAATGAGGCCTAATCCCAGCTGGAATCTCCTTGCCATGATGGGAATAACAGAAAGCAATGCAAAACCCAATCCACTTAGAAATAGTTTGTTTTGACACAGGCTTGCCCTGAGAACTCAAAGCAAAAGAAACAAACAACTGCTGAGACTGCCTGAACCCTTTAGTTCTGTCCAAATAATAACGCAACTGCCTGTGTACATCTAAAGTGTGCAAAATCTTTTCCCCTTTATTTTGGGGATTTGCATAAAAAGTAGGCAAATGAATAGTTTGGTTTAAAGCCACACTAGAAACCACCTTAGGCATAAAGGAAGGATTAGTACGCAATGATACCCTATCCTTATGGAAAATCAAGAAAGGTTCAACCGCCATAAGGGCCTGCAATTCAGAAACCCTTCTTGCAGAGGTAATTGCCAACAAAAAAGCAGTCTTCCATGATAAATATTTAAACTCAGAAGTAGCTGCAGGCTCAAAAGGTTGTAGAGTGAGTTTCTCCAACACAAAATTGAGATCCCAAGCAGGAGTAGGAGCTCTTCGTGGGGGTCTTATATTCTTTGCCCCTCTAAGAAATTGCTTGAACAATGGATGAGAAAACAATGGTGGAACACAATCATAGTGAGCCGAAATTGCTGCAGCATGAACCTTAATAGAAGAGAAAGACAAACCTTTGTCCAGTAACTCAGTAAGATATTGAAGAGCCACACTCAAATTAGGCTCAGAAACATCAAAATCTTTTGCTGCACTCCAAAATAAAAATCTCTTCCATTTATCTGCGTACACTTTCCTTGTACTAGGCCTTCTAGCTTCCAAAATCACATTCAAAACTTGTTGTGGAAGTTGAGACCCTCTATGGTTCAAAACAGAATATGCCAGGCCGTTAGGTGAAGAGAGTGAAGGTTGACATTCAGCAAATGGCTGTCCTCCTGTGACAACAGGTGTGGAATCGAAGGCAAAGGCCATGGAGGCTTCCGTACCAGACTTCTCAGTAATGGGTACCAGTGCTGTCGAGGCCAATCTGGAGCTATTAAAATCATCCTTGGCTTGTCCTGTCTGACCTTTAGAAGTACCTTTGGGAGGAGAGGCAGGGGAGGAAAGGCATACACATGAAGATTGCTCCAATTGAAAGAAAGAGCATCCACTTTCCAAGCTGTGGGATGAAACCTTTTTGTGCAAAACTTTGGCAGCTGATGGTTTAGTGGAGAAGCGAACAGATCTATGTCTGGAGTTCCCCATGACACTGTCAATTTCTGAAATACATGAGGATCCAATTTCCACTCGTGGGGATCCATACTTGCTCTGCTCAACACATCTGCTAAGGAGTTCTGTGCTCCTGGCAGAAACCTTGCCTGAAGATTGAGCTGTAAACTTAGAGCAGTCTCCCACAAAATCATTGCTTGCCTGCATAGAGGATAAGAATGCGTTCCCCCTTGCTTGTTGATGTACCACATGACAGTCGTGTTGTCTGTTAGAATCAACACCTGCCCTGGAAGAAGTAAATCCTTGAAAGCTATTAATGCAAACTGGACTGCTAACATCTCCTTCAGGTTGATATGTAGATGTTGTAGTCTGGCAGGCCACTTGTCTTGTATCCACTTTCCATTTAGATGAGCTCCCCAAGCTTTGTCTGAGGCATCTGTCGTTAAAATCTGACTCGCCTCTGGCCGGGTCACAGAGAGTCCCTTGTTTAGGTGACATTCCTGAGCCCACCACAAAAATTCCTTTTGAATGCAAGGTATTATTTGAATGACAGTGTCTAGATCCTGGCAGTGCTGTGTCCATACAGTTTTGAGATACCATTGCAGCTTCCTCATATGCAGTTTGGCATTGGGAAGCACCAGAATACAAGATGCCATGAACCCTAAGGCTTGAAGGACTGTCCTTGCAGTCAGCCCGGACTGATGAGATAGCTGATGGAAGTAAAGGGATAGACTCTTTTGTTTGTCCGGGGTCAAAAAGGCCATCTGGGATGCTGTATTCAGTCTCACACCCAGAAAGCACATGTCCTGAGAGGGTACTAGACTGGACTTTATTTCGTTCACAGAATACCCCAGGCATCTTAGCACTGCTATCACATATTCCAAATGATGAAGAAGCTCTTCCCTTCCTTGAGCCAGAATCAGGCAGTCGTCCAAATAAGGATAGATCTGTATTCCTTTTAGCCTGAAGAAAGCTATCACTGGAGCCAGAACTTTCGTGAACACTCTGGGCGCAGTAGATAAGCCAAAGGGCAATGCAGAGAACTGATAGTGAGAAGTCCCAGCTCGAAAACGCAGATACTTCCTGCAACTTAGTCTGATAGGAACATGAAGGTAAGCCTCCTTGAGATCCAAAGTTACCATCCAATGATCTTTGCCCAGCAGATGTAAAAGCTGCTGTAACGTCAACATTTTGAACTTGGGAATGTCCAGATAAGTGTTGAGGGTAGATAAATCCAAAATTGGTCTCCACTTGTTCCCTTTCTTTGGTACTAGGAACAGGCGAGAATAAAATCCCAGGCCCACTTCTGGCATAGGAACCGGCTGTATGGCCCCTATTTGGAGTAACAGAGAAACTTGCTTGTGAGCCTCTATTCTTTGTTGAGGAGGAACGTCTGGCATGCCTTTGAAAGGAGACAAGGTATGGAAATAAAACCTGTAACCGTGGTGTATGATATCCAATACCCATCTGTCTTGGGTAATCAAACTCCAATTTTCTTTGAAAAGAGCCAACCTTCCTCCCAAAGGTGCTGCCAGACGAGAAGGCTCTGGCAGCTGAAAAGGTAGGTCATTGGGTCTGTTTACGAAAGGACTGACCCCTGCCCTCACCCGAAGACTGTGCAGGAGAACTCCCTGTTCTAGGCCTGAAAGAGCCCTGAGCTCTGCCCCTACCACGTCTAGATCTACCTCTAGACTGGGAATCATAAGAAGGATATGTCCACCCCTTAGTAGGCCAATTTCTACTAAACTTTGGAGGCTGGACCTGCAAAAAATCTTTAACAGTCTGCATAGACTTAGCCTTGTCTTCCATTTTCTTTAAAACTGCCTCAACAGGAGGACCAAACAACACGTCAGATTGTAAAGGAGCATCCAAAATCCTTGTTTTAACATGTTCAGACAAATTTTGATCCCTTAACCAGGCGTGCCTGCGAAGAACTGACCCAGTAGCAGCCACCCTAGACGAGGCCTGTACAGCATCAAAACCACATTGCAAAGAATGCTTACCCACCTGTTCAGAAACATGTACTAAATCTTGCAACTCTTTACAATCAATACCTACTGCCAGAGCATCAACCTTAGACTTTAATTGTGAAAGGAGATAGTTCTGGTATTTCAACATGTGAAACTGGCAATTCAAAGCCCTCATAGCAAGAGTGGAAGAAGTATAAACTTTCTTTCCCCATCTATCCAAGGCCCTAGCCTCTTTGTCTGCAGGAACCGGATTCTTTACAACAGAAGCCTTAACACCTTTAGGCCCCTGGCTAACAGTTTCTGGGTCTGCCCTAGGACTCTTAGATACTTATGAGCTTCAGGCACCCTGTAATACCTATCCGGCTTAACAGGAGCAGGAGGCAAAGAATCAGGATTAAGAGAAGCCTCTGAAAAAACATCTCCCACTACATCCAAAACAGGAGGTATAGCCAAAGGCCTATGCTGGGGTAAAAATAAAAATTCCCTAAGCCTTTTCCTGGAATCAGAGAAGTCCTGACCTTCCCACTTAAAAAGCTCCCTCATGGAATGAAGAGTTTCTGAAAAAGAAAAATCCTCAGGAGGAGAAGCAGAAGGAGTAGAATCATCCACATCAGAATCAGAATAAGGAGAGTACTCCTGCAAGTCTTCAGCCGAAGACTCTGAAACATCTGAAGCCTGCTCAAAACCCCCTAGCTCAGGCTCCATCCTAGGTCTCTTATCAGGAGGGGGCATAGAACCCCTAATCAAAGTAATCAAATCTTCTGCCATTTTAAGCATATGCTTCTTGGGCACAGTACCTGAAGAGCTAGGGGTAACACCAACTGAAGCTAAACCTGGCCTGCCCCTGGGAGAAGCCTTTGAAACAGAAGGAGAGGGCCTAGTCACCCTAGGAAGGGAGGGGAGTATAGTAACCTGAGAAGCCCCCTCAGCCTGACTTGCCTCCTGAGAGGCCACATCTTGCAATAATAAAGTCTCACCCTGGGAACACAAAGAAACCTCCGGTGGAGCCACCGGCTCCACCGACACCTCTAAAGAACCGGCGTCCGGTACAGATGGCTCTTCTAGCCTAGGCTTAACTGCTTTGTCCTTGCGCTTCTTCGAAGAAGCGGGCGGAGCATCCGACGGCATTTTATAATTGCACCGCTTCCCAAAGACTAACCTTGCACAATCCAACCTTCTCTTTATAGTGCGTTTATTAAATCTAGCACAAGAGCGACAGCCAACAACGTCGTGCTCAGGCCCTAAGC
The DNA here is from genome assembly GCF_019279795.1 of Protopterus annectens. Classification (NCBI taxonomy): domain Eukaryota; kingdom Metazoa; phylum Chordata; order Ceratodontiformes; family Protopteridae; genus Protopterus; species Protopterus annectens. The sequence continues at coordinate 842,433,209 of NC_056743.1, forward strand.
AAGGAATACACAAAGTATGATAATCTCTATGCGGTATCTGTTTCCCACAAGAAATGCAATTATTGACTTTTTCTGACATCCGGTAAATCACTGAGGCAAGAGAAAACTAAAATATTCCCAACGGGTACTTAGCCAACTTTGAACTCGGTCTGAAACTTCGAAATCGAAAAATCTCAGAACGCCAACCGGCACTTGCAATGCTGCTTCTGCATCGGACCATGCGGCAAAAAAGACTGAGGATATGACGTCGGTCATGCGCATTTGTACCCTGACGTCCTGATGTCAGTCAAATGCGCCTTGACCGACGTCAGCCTTATACTTTGATATTCGGGCCGACCGAGGACAGCGGACTACCCAAGTGTAAGGACTGCAGCAATGTGAGATGAAGAACATCAAGGCATTCTTTAGCTATGTCCGCAACCTCAAAGGGAATTCACAATTGAGAGCAGAGGTCATTGTAAATGGAGCCACTTATACAGAGCGAGAAGATATAGCAAACCTACTGGCCGACAAATTCAGATCCAGCTTTACCCCTCTCTCCCTGTCAAATTTGATGGCATGTCTCAAGGGAAGGTAACTCTCCCTATCACTAGGGAACAGGTCCTTAATGCTCTACGGCCAAGAACACTGCATCAATGGCACCAGACAATATCCTAGGATGTCTTCTAAATAGCATAAAACACGACCTATCATGCCCTCAGGAATTACTATTTAACTATAGCCTCCAAACAGGCTTTGTGCCCCATGACTGGAGAATAGCAACAGTCATCCCCCTGCACAAAGGTGGGCCATCAACACACCATGGAAACTACAGATCCATAAGTCTCACTAGTCTTGCATACAAAGCCATGGAAAGAATTATCATGGAAATGATCAATAATGATACAGTAAAACCTCCAGACACGGACACAGTTTGGTTTCATCAAGGGCAAGTCATGCCTACTCAACCTGGACTTCTTTAAGAAGGTCACCAAAGCAATGGATGAGGGCAAAATGGTTCACACTACCCATCTTGACCTGGCCAAGGCATTTGACACAATGTCCTACCTTGGTTATTTACAAATCTGTATGACGTCTGCTGGATAGCCAAATGGCTCACAGGCAGGACCCAGGAAGTTAAAATTGGGGAGTTCACCTTTACAAAGAGGCCAGTCACAAGTGAAGACCCTCAGAGATCAGTCCATGGACCACTCCTTTTTGGCATTTACTTTTCTGAAGTCAAGGCCAATGTTAATGGTCTCTGGCTGACTAAATTTGCAGAGGATTGCAAATTAGGAGCTTTCATTGAATCCCACACAGACACAGATGTTCTCCAGCAAGGGCTGACAGAAAAAACTGGTGTCAGAGCCATGGACTAAAACTAAATGCCAAGAAATACAAAATAGTATCCTTTGGGAAGTCATTCATCCCTGGTAACCATCATATTGTCAACACACCCCTTAGAGTTGAGCTAATAATCAGGGACTTGGGGACACACAGACAATAATCTAGCATTTGATGATCACGTGTCTACAGTAGTGAGGAAATCATTTTACTTTGCACAACTTATAAACAAAGGTATGGCATCTAGGTCCAAGGAAATCATTGCTCCGCTGTACTCGGCATTCATCAGACATATTATTGACTACAATGCCCCCAGGAATATCCAACAATTGGAACGTCTGCAGAAGTTCCTCACTGAAAGAATACAGGGCATAAGTAACATGACCTATGCAGACTGCCTCAAGGCCCTATCCCTGGATTCAGTCTCCTACAAGATGTTTAGGGGAGATCTCAAGTTTGGAATACAGGTATTGCCAGACCCTACTCTAATGGACCTCCTGCACATTCACAAAACAAACAGCACCTGAATTACCTATTCTAAAGTTTTAAACCTTGTATGTGATGTAAATGCGACCTGAGAGAGACACGTATGTATCCCAGAAACTACCCAGTGTCTGGAACAGGCTTCCTTATCCATGTGAAGCAGAGTTCGGCCCTAATCCAATTCATGTGCAACTTGGACAACTGGATGGGGAAGTACAGTTGTGTACCTACCATAAATGTAGATGTTCGAGTGTATTCACTTTTGCAGTCATTACAATTGGGTTATCCTGCTGGCAGGCTACCCGCAGTCGGCCCGAGTTCCAAAGTCTAGGTCAGGTGTCGGTTGCTGTCGCCTCCTCCCTGACGTCAGTGCGCCAGGGGTATAAAAGATGCAGCAGACACTATTTTCTTCAGTTTTTCTTGCCCCAGATGTCAGGTGCCCCTAAAATGGTAGGCTCACTAATGCCAATAAGCATGCATAACCAAATAACTTTTCCTTCATCTACAAGCAAATACACCACATAGGTTGTATAGAATAGAGAAGTACAGATAAGTCCCAGCAAGGAAAAGGGAGATGGTGGGAGGGTAATCTGGACTGCAACAGTGAATACTCTCGAACATCTACATTTATGGTAGGTACACAACTGTACTATGTTCATCGTGTTTCACTGCTGCAGTCATTACAATTGGGTTGAATCCCAAAGCTATGGTTGGGAGGCTGGTGCTAAATAGAATTAGGAGAGGCTATCAGGCCCTGTAGGACTGCAGTGGCAAAGCCTGCTCTGGATTTAGAGTAGAGAGGTAAGTGATAGTGCTTTGTAAAAGTATGCACTGAACTCCAAGTAGCAGCCTCTAAGATGTCTTTGGTTGGTACTCCTCTGAGGAAGGCTGCTGAAGTGGCTGCTGCTCTGGTGGAATGTGGCCTAATGCCCTTAGGCACTGATTTGCCATGCTGTGAATAGCAGAAACGAATGCAGTGGCCTATCCACTTTGAAATAGTCTGCTTTGAGATAGGCTTTCCTTGTGATCCTGCAGCATATGCTACTAGATGTTGCTCAGTCTTTCTGAAAGCTTTGGTTCTATCCATGTAGAAGCATAGCTGTCTGTGAATGTCCAAAGAATGCAGAAGTCTCTCACCCTTATTCTGTGGGTTTGGGTAAAAGGAAGGCAGGTGAATTGTTTGGTTAAGGGCCACACTGGTCACTACCTTAGGCATAAATGTAGGGTTTGTCCTCAGAGAAACCCTGTCAGGATGGAAAATGATAAAGGGTTCCACAGCCATGAGTGCCTGAAACTCTGAGACTCATCTAGTGGATGTTATTGCTAGGAGCAGAGCTGTTTTCCAGGATAAGAATTTTATATCAGCTGCAGAGGCTGGCTCAAACAGAGGCAGTGTAAGTTTTTCCAAGACATAGTTAAGGTCCCATGCAGGTATTGGTGCTCTCCTTGGAGGTCTTATGTTTTTGGCCCCTCTGAGGTACTGCCTTAGTAATGGATGAGAAAAAATAGGTGGTTCTGTATTGTAATGAAGAGGCATGAATTTTAATTGATGAAAAAGAAAGGCCTTTATCCAGCATCTCAGTTAAGTATTGCAAAATTTGAGGAATATTTGGAACAATCATGTCAATACCTTGTGCCTGGTTCCAAGCACAGAATCTCTTCCATTTTTCTGCATAAGATTTCCTGGTGCTAGGCCTCCAGGCCTCTAAAATAACATCCATGACTGCTTTAGAAAGAGGTGCGTCTTGAATGGCTACATTATCCGCCATGCTGCCAGGTTTAAGGTCCTGAGTTGGCTGTGCAGTATCTGACTGTCTTGTTGGGTTAATAAGTGAGGAATTTTGAGGTAATGTCCAAGCTGGGCACTGAGACAAGCTCTTTAGGATTGGGTACCAGTGCTGGCAAGGCCAGTCTGGGGCAATCAGTATCATTTTTGGCTTCTCTTGTCTGACCTTGAGGAGTACCTTGGGGAGGAGAGGCAGATGAGGAAAGGCATATACTGTTAGCTTTTTCCTGCTGAAAGATGTAGCATCCACTTTTCATGCTTGCTTGTGATAAGTCCTTGTGCAGAAGATTTGTAGTTGGCAATTGTGAGGGGAGGCAAATAGGTCTATGTCTGGGCATCCCCAGGTATTTCTTATGCTGAAGACTTGTGGATCCAATTTCCATTCGTGGGGATCCATTAGGTTTCTGCTTAGTTCGTCTGCCAGAGTATTTATCCTTCCTGGTAGGAATTGTGCTTGCAGATGTATTTGGTAAGTCAGTGCTGTGTCCCACAAGTTCATGGCTAGTCTGCAGAGGAGGTAGGAATGTGTGCCCCCTTGCTTGTTTATGTACCACATGACTGATGTATTGTCCGTCTTTATCAGTAGTTGTCCTGGATGAAGTAGATCCTTGAAGGCTGTCAGGGCATTTTGAACTGCTAGCATCTCTTTTTGATTGATATGTAGATGCATTTGACTTGCGGACCATGTGCCCTGAATACATCTTCCTGCCATATGGGCCCTCCAGGCATAATCTGATGCATCCGTTGTCAATGTCTGCCTGGCTGTGGGTAAGGTGAATGGCTGTCCCGTGTTGTGGTGACAGGCTTTTGCACACCATCGAAACTCCTGTTGCAGGCAGGGAATGACTGTAATTAGAAGTTATGTCCTTACCATAACGTTCCATGTGGAGTGTTCATCTCGCCTTTGTTCTTACACCTGGGTTTGGAGCCGATCCTCGGCTCCGTTGTCGGCCGCTTGCAAGCTCTGCATCGAGAAGAAGCTCGAGACCAACCTAACTCCCACAATCCCCCTCTGCCTTTACCTCAGATCTAGTATGCAAGCAAACCAGAAGTCAGAGAGAGAAACACATTCATGCCAAACATAACTGCAAGAATACCTGCACATATATATACATATATATATAGATATATACAACAACAACTGCGTAATGCAGAAGCAGAATAAACCAAACCAGGCACCAAACTGTACGTTCTTCCTGAGGGTGGGAGGGTGGGAATGTAAGAACAAAGGCGAGATGAACACTCCACATGGAACGTTATGGTAAGGACATAACTTCTAAATGTGAGAGTGTTCGATCTCGCCGTTTGTTCTTACACCTGGGTAGCGTCCCTAGCTCCATGTTCCTGAGGAACTCACGGGAGAACGTTCTTGAGCACAGTGGAACCAAAGGTTGCCCTGTCCCTAGAAACCCTGTCTACCTTGTAATGAGAAATGAATGTATGTGGTTTAGACCAAGTGGCAGCTGCACAAATAGTGTCTAATGGTAAGCGAGCTGCATGAGCCAGGGATGTAGATACTGATCTTGTAGAGTGCCCCTTGGGTTTGACAGGTAAAGTTTGTTCCGAAGTAGCATAAACAAATATAATGCAATCAGTTAGCCATTTGGAAAGGGTTCGTTTAGTGACTGCTACTCCCTTCCTGCTGTCTGCAAAGGCTACAAAAAGTCGATCTGATTTCCTGTGATCCTTTGTTCTATCCAGGTAAAATCTAAGTTGTCTATGAACATCCAACTTGTGTAACATATACTCCAACTTATTGGAGTGATTTTTGAAAAAGGTAGGGAGTTCAATGGATTGATTAATGTTATTAATAGAGCAAACTTTGGGGAGAAAGGACGGATTAGTGCGAAGACATACTCTGTCAGAGTGAAAGATCAGATAAGGGTGTTTAATAGAAAGAGCCTGAAGCCCTGACACCCGCCTAGCGAATGTAATGGCCACCAAAAAGAGGGTCTTCCACGACAAATACTTCAATGGACAAGAGGAGGCTGGTTCAAACGGAGGCAACATCAATTTAGATGATAAAAGGTTCAGATTCCAAGGAGATGTAGGAGTTCTAACTGGTGGTCTAATATGGAAAGATCCTTTTAAAAAGGCCTTACAAAGTCTGTGAGCCATAATAGGTGCCCCACATTCTTCCACATGAAAGTTGGAAATGGCAGCCAATTGCACTCTTAAAGTGGCAGGAGAAACTCCTTGGTGGAACAATTCGGTTAAAAACTCCAAGATCTTGTTTAAAGGAGCTATAACAGGGTCCAAATGCTGAGTATTTGCCCAGAAAACAAAGCGCTTCCATTTACTAGTGTAGGTCTTTGTAGTGGAAGCTTTATGAGAAGCCACTAGTATATTATCAGACCTGGCTAAGTAGGGAAGCGGAGCAGCCAAGCTGCTAGTTGGAGTGACAGAAGCGAGGGGTGGGGAGCCCCTGACGAGTGGGTCAGTAGGCCTGGCTCTGGGTCCAGGATCCAGGGTCCCCGAATGCTGTGTGCCAGAAGAAAGGGAAACCAGATTTGACGAGGCCAGAATGGGGCAATGAGGATAATCGTCCTTTGCAGGTTGTTGGCTTTCTGCAGAAACTTTGCAATCAGGGGAAAGGGAGGAAAAGCGTACAGGAGACCCGGGGGCCAATCGTGAACCAGTGCGTCCCTGGGACTTCCCTGGAGGGTAATAGGGCAAAGTAGCTCCTGCGTTTGGCGTTCATTGGAGGCAAAAAGATCGCAGGAAGGCTGGCCCCACTTGCGAAAAATCTTCTTCGCAACAGACTGTTTGAGGGACCACTCGTGAGGCAACAGGATTGCTCTGCTCAATCTGTCGGCTATGACGTTGGATGACCCCGGGATGTGCATTGCAATCAGAAAGCGACCCGTGGACTCCGCCCATTGCCAGATTCTCATGGCCTCTCTGCATAGCTGATAAGACTTGGTTCCCCCTTGTTTGTTTATGTACCAGACTACGGACATGTTGTCCGTCTGAACTGCAATAGTCCCTAGAGGAAGAAGGGGAGCAAAGTGTTGCAACGCTAGAAACACTGCCCTCAACTCTAGAACATTGATGTGCAGATTGTACTCTAAATTGGTCCATTCGCCTTGGACTGTCTGTCCCTGAAAGATGCCCCCCCACCCTATCAGGGAAGCGTCCGTGGTCACCGTAGCTGTCGGCGTGGGTAGCACAAATGGTCTCCCGTTGGAAAGGTTGCAAGTTCGGAGCCACTATAAGATATGCTGTGATGGCTGTAGTGATGATTTTTCGAAATTCACAGAAATTCCGAGATGAACACAAAGCTGTAGTGTGTAATCCCGGGCCTGAATCAGTTGACGCTGGATGGGGTGGAAAAACAGACTCCGACAGCAGACAGAGTCTTTCCCTCCTGCTCACACCGGGTAAGGGTCTCCTTTACTTTGGGGCCAAAGAGAGTGGCACCATCAAATGGGGCGTTAGTAAAGGAAGACTTGAAGGCTTCCGCAAATGAACATAAGCGCATCCAGGATTGTCTACGAAGAGCAATCGCTGAAGCTGCTGCCCTACTCGATCCTTCGGCTGCGTAAGAGATCAGCCTCATGGACGAGTTTGCAATGGATGTAAGGGTATTGAGATGTGCTGTAACTTTTTCTGAAATAGCAGCATCTGTAGTACCCTGGAGGGTATCTCCCAACTCTTTGATTAGATCCCTCTGTAGCCGTGTGAAGTGGGTCAAATAGTTCAGGGATCGCATAGAAAAAGCCGCTGAACTAAAAATGCGCTTCCCATACCTGTCCATAGTCCTAGAATCTCTGTTAGGCGGATGGACAGATGAGGAAGATTCAGACATCTCCTTCTTCGTGGCCGCTGCCACCACCATAGCGTCCACTGGCACTCCCTTTGTCAGATAAGCCTTATCCTGAGGGGCAGTAATATATTTATTAGGCTTTCTAGGGACTGGCTCCACCGTGTCAGGCGTCTCCCACGCCCTTCGAGCAATCAGCTCCATCAACTCATCGAAGGGCGGAGTGACCCAGGAGGAGGAAGGGCGAGCACCGAATGCCTTCAGCAAAAAGTACAGTTTTGTACCTACCATAAATGTAGATGTTCGAGGATCCCCATTGCTGCAGTCCTTACTATTGGGTCCGTCATAGTCGTCCGTACCAAATGGAGAGGAATTATAAGGCCACGGTCAGCGCTGCAGGGGACTGATCAGAGCGAGCCAGGGTACTAACGCGCATGACCGATGGTGGACTACAGCAATGGGGATCTCTCAACATCTACATTTATGGTAGGTACAAAAAAATATCCTTAGTTGCCACCCCTAGAAAATGCTGTTGAAGTGGCAGTAGCTAGTGGAATGAGGCCTAATCCCAGCTGGACACAGGCTTGCAAAGCAAAAAGAAAAAAAAAACAAAACTTTGAGACTGCCCTGAAATCCAGGAAGGATTAGTACGTAATGATACCCTATCCTTATGGAAACCAGACTCCGTAGTAGTGGGTACCAGTGTTGCGAGGCCAATCTGGAGAAAGGCATACACATGAAGGGTTTTCCAACTGAAAGACAGAGCATCCACTTTCCGCTGTGTGATGAAACCCCTTTGTGCACTTTTTGGCAGCTGTGGGTTTAGTGGAGAAGCGAACAGATCGTTCCCCATGACACTGTCAATCTGAAATATACATGAAAGATCCCCAGTCCTTCGTGGGATCCATGATTTGTTGCATAGAGGATAATAATGTGCTCCCCTTGCATGTTGATGTGCTGTAGTCTGGCAGGCCACTTGTCTTGTATCCACTTTCCATTTAGATGAGCTCCCAATCCCAAGCACGTGGCATCTGTCGTTCCTGACTAACTCTCTGGCCTTCTGCAGAGAGTCTCTTGTTTAGGTGACATTATTAGGTGAGCCCAAAAAAAAATTTTTTTTGAAGGCAAGCAATATTGATGTTATCAAATCCTGGCAGTGCTGTGCTGTGTCATTTTTGAGATACCATTATTGTAGCTCCTCATATGCAGTTTGGCATTGGGAAGCACTAATGTTTGAAGGACTGTCCCTGCAGTCAGCACGGACTGATGAGATAGTTGATGGAAGTAAAGTGATAGACTCTTTGTTTTGTCCGGGGGTAAAAGGCCATCTCTGCTCTGTATTCAGTCTCACACCCAGAAAGCACATGTCTTGTTCTTGAGCCAGAATCAGGCGTCAAGTAAGGATGAGTTGAATTCCTTGAAGCCTGAGTAAGCTTATCACTGGAGCCAGAACCTTTGTGAAAACTCTGGGTTACCATCCAGTGATCTTTGAGTAAAAGCTGAGAGGTAAAAGCTGTTGTAACGAACTTGGAATGTCAGAAAATGATGTTGAGGAGATAGAAAAAAATTGGTCTCCCTGGTTCCGTGTTTTCTTGGTACTAGTGAGGAACGAGAATAAAAAATCCCCAGCCCCTTCTGATACAGGGACTGGCTGAAATGCCCCCATCTGGAGTAACTGTGGAGGAGAACGCTCACATTTGAAAAAGGGCATTGTATGGAAAATAAAATCTGTAACCGTGGTGAATGATATCGTCTCTCCTCCCTGCCAGATGCCTTAACTACTGGCAGCTGAAAAGTGGTTGCATGGGTTCTGTTTCTGTGGAAAACTGGACCCCCCCTGCCCCCTACAGTCCAGGTGAGCAGGAACCCTGTTCTAGGCCTAAAAAAACCTTTGAGCTCCTCCCCCACCACGCCTAGACCTACCCCTAGACTGGGAATCATAAGCAGGATATCTCACACTCAACACTCCTCAAAGCAAAGCATCCACCTCCATTTGAATTGTGAAAGGGGAGATAAATTGATATTTTTGCATGTGAAACTGACAATTCACGCTCTCATGGCTAGAGTGGAAGAAGTATACACTTATCAGAACAGGATTTTTTTTTAACACCTTAACTTAACACCTTTAGGCCCCTGAGAGAAACAGTTTCTGGGTTCTAGGACTCTTAAACAAATAAATACTTATGAGCGGCACCCTATAATACCTATCATTTAACAGGAGCAGGAGAGGCAAGAGTCAGGGTTCAGCATCTTCCACCACCAACACAGGAGGAATAGCTAAGGGGGCCTGCTGGGGTAAAACAAGAAATTCCTAAGCCTTTTCCTGAATCAGGTGCTCCCATCATGAATGCAAGCAGTCTGAAAAAGAAATCCCTCAGGAGGAGAGCTGTAGGAGTGGAATCATCTTGTTAAACCTAGCACAAGGCGGCAACCAACAGCGTCGTGCTCAGCCCTAAACACAAGAAAAAAATGTTCCCACAAAATACTTAGCCAACTCTCTTTTCTGAAACTCAACTCTGTTTCGAAATATTGGTTTCGAAATATTTCAGAACGCCAAAAACTTCTTCTAAAACTGCTTCTGCATCGACCAGCAAAAAGACTGAGACCATATGCTGCGTCATGATACCTAGTACGACTGGCGTCGTGCGCGGCGCCCTGACGACCGACCGAAGCCTTATACTCTGGTATTCGCCGGGCCTGGACGGCGGACTACTGACTCATCCTCAGAAGGGGGGAGGGCTTGCCAATCACCTCTCTGCTTTAGGATCTCCAGGATGTCAGAAAAAGAGACATCCTCTGAGGGTGACTTTGGGGACCCTTCTGACTCATCTAAGTCAGTGTCCGATGTCAAAGATTCTTGTGGAGAATCTAAGTGTCTCCTCTTACACAATCTTTTCCTCGGAACTTCTTCAGGGGGGACATCCGAAGAAGCCTCCGAGGAAGAGGGGGCACCCTCCAGGGGTGGCTGAGACACAGGTGCTCGACGCTTAGATGTAGCCGTGGGTGCAGAGGAGGATAACGTTCCTTTATGGGGAGGAGAAGCTGTTTCTGCTGATGTGGTTGTCTGGGTAGACAACACCTTCCTCATGAGGTCGAAGACCCCCGGGTCCCGAGTCGAGGTATCTCCCGGTTCCGAGGAAATGGGAAGAATCCCCGAGACAGGCACCGAAGGCATCGACCCGAGGACGGAGCCGAGTCGATCGAGCCGAGGCTCCGAGAGGGAGCGTCGGAACCGAAACATCGGTCCGACTCTCAGTCCCGGAACCAAGGATGGATCTTCGGCTCCGAGACTCCGGTACCGGATCCGACGGAGTCGAGGTGAACGGAGCCGACCGAGAGAAAGATGGTTCTGGCACCGAGGGCTCCACAATCAGTAGATCAGCCTCTTCTGGCTCCGAAGACTGGATAGGTTTCGGAGGAGGAACAGATGGAGATAAGGGAAGGCCTTCGAGTCTCGACACCAACTGGGAGGAGACAGAGATGAGCTTGGATAAGGCCGTATTCTCCATTAATTTCTGCACCACGCGGTCTACATCGGTGTCGGAGAGGGGTCTGGAAGAGCGCGTCGAAGGAATCGAAGACGGAGCCGACCTCAACAGTGTCGGGGGAGGGAGCTCCGTCACCGGTTCCAAGACTCGAGGATCGGAAACTGACAATAGTTCAACACTTGGCCCCGAAGTCTGTGGAACCGGTGATCGAACTTTAACTGAAGAGCTCTGAGCCGATGACCTGGGCTCCGACATCTTCGATTCCTTCGAGGATTTGGATGCCTGGTCTGATGCATCCAGAGCCTCTTGAAAGGTAGGTTTTAAAAGACCCCTATCCATAAGCTTCCTGCGCCTATCTGTCATGACCCTTCCACTGAAAGAATGACAAATTGAACAGTCTTCTTGCAGATGGAGATGGCCAAGACAGTAGACGCAGGGCGGCACAGTGGTGCAGTGGTTAACATTGTCACCTCACAGCAAGAGGTTCTCTGGTTCGATTCTCGGCTGGGGTGCCTTCTGTGTGGAGTTTGCATGTTCTCCCTGTGTTCGCGTGGGTTTCCTCCGGGTACTCCGGTTTCCTCCCACATTCCAAAGACATGCATCTGGAGCATTTCTCCCCGGGCCTCCACTGAAAACAGGCTCTGTGGAACCTAGTCGGACATTCCCGGTCAACAAATGTTAAATAAATAAATAAATAAATAAATAAACTATGATTATCAGTCACTGACATCTTTTGCCCACATTGGCAACGTTTAAAGCCAGACTTAGCTTTCTCAGACATGTCACAATCTTAGTTATAGCTATCAAAGGAAAAGTTAGTAAAATGTCAAGTCCAGTAATTATGTCTAATCCAGAAACTTTAGTCAAATCCAGTAAAAAAGTCAATCCAGTAGTCAATCCAGTAAAAGGGTGTGTCTGTCCCTGAAGGAGGGTTAGGCCCCGAGGGAAAACTCTAATAAAGTAAAAAGAACTTTATATGGAACCGAGAATTCCTCGAAACTCTATAAACACACACACACACTCACTTAGATAATATTTTAAAATAAAGAAATTCTTAAGAAATATAAGAAAAATATAAATCTTAGCTTAAGGTTGCTCGAGCTCATCAAACTGATGTGAACGCTGCAGCGGCAAACTAGATCTGAGGTAAAGGCAGAGGGGGATTGTGGGAGTTAGGTTGGTCTCGAGCTTCTTCTCGATGCAGAGCTTGCAAGCGGCCGACACGGAGCCGAGGATCGGCTCCGAACCCAGGTGCAAGAACAAACGGCGAGATCGAACACTCTCACATTTATTGTTTCCAGGCTGTGGCAATGTTGAGTCCAAACACTTTTTAGATACCATTAAGTTTCCTCATATACAGTCTTGCATATGGAATTAACAGAATGCAGGGTGCCATGAAGCCCAAAGCCTGCAGAATTTTTCTTGCAGATAACTGGGTCTTTGTTGCCAACATTTTGAAATAAGTAGTCAGTTGTCTGCATTTGTCTGGTGTTAGATAAGCCATCTGGGCAGTTGTATTTAAGCTTGCACCCAGGAATATTCTCTCTTGAGAGGGTACAAGTTTTGATTTCTTTTCGTTTACTGTGTACCCTAGGCCTGTTAGTAATGTTTTTACAAACGCTAGCTGCTGTAGTAACGTGTCCTTGTTCTCTGCTTGAATAAGGCAGTCATCCAAGTAAGGATATATTTGAATTCCTCTTTGTCTGCAAAAAGCAATTACTGGTGCCAGGCATTTTGTGAAGACCCTGGGCGCAGTAGATAAGCCAAAGGGCAGTGCAGAGAATTGGTAATGCACTGAGCCAGCTATAAATCTGAGGTATCTTCTGCATGCTTGTCTGATTGGAACATGCAGGTATGCCTCTTTTTGGTCTAAAGTCACAAGCCAAGCCTTCTTGCCCAGCATGGGCAGAAGTTGCTACACAGTTAACATTTTGAATTTTGGAATATCCAGGAATGTGTTCAGGACTGACAAGTCCAGAATAGGTCTCCAGGTTTTGTCCTTTCTGGGTACCAAGAATAGCCTCAAGTAAAATCCTAGTCCCTGCTCTTGCTGAGGTACTTGCTGAATGGCTCTCATGTCCATGAGGGATGTAACTTGTTTTTGTGCCTCTTCCCATTGATTGTGTGGCAGGTCTGGCATACCGTTTGGCCTTGGCAGGGTGTGAAAATGGAACCTGTAGCCCTGGAATACGATATTTAAGACCCATTAGTCCTGGGTGATCATGTGCCAATTTTGTCCAAAAAGTGCTAGTTTTCCCCCCAAAGGAGCTGCCAGATGATAAGTGCTTGGCGCTGGCAGGGGAAAGTCATTGAGACTGTTTCCTGTATGGCTGTGATTTTTCCTCTCCACTTTTGGAGGTAGCAGCACCCCATTGTTTAGGCCTGTATGAGCCTTGGGGCTGTGATCTGCCTCTGGGGTGTCTGTATCTGCCTCTTTGTGGCCTGTCTGACACTGGAAAGGACCAATTCTTTGCAGGCCAGTTCCTGCTAAATCTGGGAGGCTGTACCTGTAAGAAATCC